>NW_020884989.1:761008-926667 GCF_003945725.1 Corapipo altera
GATGTGACGTGATGTGACGTGATGTGACGTGATGTGACGTGATGTGAGCACATACAATTCCACTTTTTTTTTCACATCGAATTAGCAGATGGTAGTGCATATGGGGGAAAGCTGCTCACTTCACTTTGGCTGCTTGAGAGAAACTTCCAGTATCTCCCAAATAGCTCAGCAAGGACAGAAAGTGGAGACTTCAACAAGCACATTCCATTGCGTTTTCCCTGAAACTGGCTTTTGAGACTCTGAACCATCAGTGAGCTGTAATCCTGCCTACTCAGCCCTCCCCTGCTGCATTGCTGTTTGGGACAGCATCTACCTGATGCATTGTGTTGTATACCAGGACAGCAAGCGCAGCCACTGTGCTTTTTCCCAGTGAGATACTAGCATTTTGGTTTTTGGAGAAGTGATCTGATTCAGGTTGTAAAATGCTTCTGAATCCTTTGAGAAGGAAGATGTCAATAAATTATTTCTAGCCCACTATAGTAATTCCTCTCCTCTCATTTTTTTTCCTGTTTCCTTTACAACCAAAAACATTCTTCCTTCCTTCTTCTGAACAGGGATCGCTTGATTTTTTTCCAGCTAATAATGAAAACAACAAGTGCATTCTGGAGACTCGAAGAGAACTGCTTGAGAGCACTGATACGTTGTGAAGATGAGAGGGTGAGAGAAGAGACCTTTGGCTGTGATGAGACCCAGATGTCCCATTCTGGATGTGTCCAGCAAAGTTACTATGTCAAGTCTTTGTCTAAAGTGGGTCCCACTGCACAAGCATATTTATTAGCATAACAAAGTAGCAAAAGCCAAGGAAAGTAAAAAAAATTTTGCTTAATGGAAATGAATTGTGCACCATAACCTGGTAGCACATAGGATTCTATCATGGTATTTAATGTCTCTCCCCACACTGAAAGAAAGGGTCCTGACACAGGCACCAGTAGGTCTGTAAAGCCATTGGTAGACAGCCAAGGCATACTATTTAATGGAAGGACATCATAAAATATGCCTTTATTTTTATTACTTTTATTACTTTGTAATATTATTATGCAGTTGAAATAAATCACAAGTTGTTTTTAGTGGGGTTCAGTCACAAGACACAAAAGCAGTGAGCTGAGGGGCTTGCTTCTCAATTTCCCTGTAAGCAATCTTCTGTACTCTCTGTAAAGAGCAAGACTTTCACATCATGGTCAGCCAACGACCTTTTGCTCTTTCAGTATTTATTAAATGCATTGATAAATAAGTCCAACTTCTTGAACTCCCAGGATCAACTTCTAGGCTTCTACATCCCAAGTCTGCAGGCAAACATGAATGGCAGAGTCCCCAGACCAAACTGGGGGAACAGGAGAGGTCTGGTGGAGGCCAAAGTTGTTTCAGCCACCTTGTCTAGTTCCTGCATGGCTCCCACATCCACTCCAGAATCAGAAAGGTATAAAGGTGCTGCATGCTCACCTAAGTAGTAAGCTGTAGTGCAACATCAGTGAACTGGAGAGGGAATTTCAGCCTCCCACAACTAGGTGGGTAAAACAGGAAGTCTTCAGGCAGGCAGCAGAGAAGTTGAAAAGAAGATGTAAAAATCTGTGCTTGGACCTTCATCAAACCATCTGATTGCCCTAATAACCCACTCCTCACTTCCATACATCAGCAAGGAGGCAGCACATTGTTTGGTTTTCAAACAGATAGACACTCAAAGCTTTTCCACACAATCACAAATTTTCTCATGCAAGTAAGGACTTCATGGTGCAAAATATTCTGGAAAAAAAAAAAAGCCAGCCGGACATTGTTAGACATCATGCGATAGTTTTAGCTTAACACAGTTTGTTTTCACCCTGCTCCCAGTCCCCTCTGCTATGTGTGCAAGCTCTCCCTTGAATGTTTTTTTTTCATTTGCACATGCTCAGATTATTTCAGAGGGAAGAAGAATGGCAGACCATGATTTAGAGAGTACTGCTGAAACACTGGCATTATTTGTGTAAAACACCCATTATTTCCTTCTCATCACCTTTAAGATGCCTTTTTCTTTCATTTCTCCCCCCCCCAGGTAAATGTTAACAGGAAGTTTATCATTAACCACCTTTGGGGTTTTGTTAAGAGTTTATATTATTCACATAAGCAGTGTGTGTTGCAAGATTCCTTTTTTCACTGTTTAGATACAAATTATTCACAGCTTGAGTTTTGTCTAAGTTGAAGCCAAACTGATTTCAGTTTTCAGATAAGCTCTGCCTCAAAAATGAACCTCAAAAGGCTTCAGTTTAAGTCCAGTTAAGAAACACATATCACCTGCATGGATATTGAAATGTGTGCAGATCAAAGAGATGAATTATTGTGCTTCAAGTTCAAGAAGAAATATTAACTGTAGGATGTTGAATTTGAGGAGAATATTCAATTAATCCATTGCATAAGTTTAGAAAAAAATCCTTATGGCCTTCTCCTTTTTACAGTGAAGTTGTATCTCAGTCAAGCCTATTCTTACTGTGGCAAGTGCAACAGGTGGGCACAAAAGTAGATGTGACAAACAAATGTCAGAATGGAGACGAATGCCCTTACAAAATTGCAGCCCATACTTTAATACCTCTGTGAAAAGCACTTCTATTTGTAACCAAAAACAAACCAGAAGAGCTCTGTTAGTTTGTATTCAGAGACTGATCAATCTCTTGATTTCAGCAAAAGTGACATCCCTGGTTACTTCCGCGTGTTTCTCTGTTAGCAGCACACAGCTCGGGTGCACCACTGCTCAGGTGTCAGCAGCAGCAACAGCCACAGAATAGACAGAATCCGCTCATATTTTCTTTCTAAATGAAAATGGATTGTGGAAGAGACAACTCTGAGTGGCATGTCAAAGTGAGACAGTAAACCCTCCAGGTCCAGTTGCTGATCAGTTCTGCTACACGTCTCCCAGATTATTTTATCTCAGCGTGCTTCGGAGTACCCCTTTAGGATACTCCTTCCTACAGCCACAGCAAGGAGGAAGCCATGAAGAGGAGGGAGGAAAGCTGTGGTAGAGACACAGTCACTCCATCAGCTCCCCACAATCAACATCATGAGAGAGCCTTTGAAAGGACAGGTCTACAGGCAGAAACATTCAGCAATGGCTACCAGCATGGGTTTCACAATTAGTCCTTGGCATCCTTTTAGGGAAAGGAAAGTTCTTTATGTATTTCTTTTTGTCCTGCAGCTCCTGTTTCTGAGCTGGTAGAATGTCTCCTTACCATGTCTTGTTTGTAACCCTCTGCTATGCACACACACACGCACACAAAAAAACACACACACACACAACCACAAAGAAACTTCTTATTTGCTTTTGGGACACGGATTAAAGAGGGATTCTGTTCAAAAACTAGAGAGACCTGTGCTCCCAGTACAACAGTCTCTTCAGAGCACTAATTTCCCCCTCCTTCTTTTCCTATGTTTGTCAGTGGAAAAAATTAGCAAACCCTATTTACAAATATTTTTGCCTCTTGGCCCTCTGCCTGATGCTGTACTATTAAGGCTGTCGTTGTTCCACTAAACAATTGCAAATGTTTTTGCACGCATGCATTGGCTTGCTTTTGAGTTCAGATATTCTTATTCCACCAACTGCCACTGCCACCCTTTGCTTAATTCAAGATGAATGCTCTGGTCTTCGAGCTTGTCAGAAAATTTCCCCTTTATTACACCATCAAAATAAATAACAATTGTAAAAGTCCTCCATTAAGACGTTTCCTTGCAAATAGTTTTTCTGCCCCAACCTCTCCTTTCATGATACAAAATGCTCTGCTGACACTGGAGCAGTATGCCCCAAAGCCTTACACTTACATCAGACAAGGTCAAATAGGCTGCAGCCAGTGAGACCTCACGGGAATTTGGGCACCCAATTACAAAAACTATGTCTTGGAGAGACATTTTCTCAGCTGAAGCCTGATCCCAGAAACAAGTAATCTCCTTTTCTGCATGCCCAAAAATGTCTGAGCAGCTTGGTGTCTAAGCTGAGTTATGATCAAGGAATAAAATATTTCTCCTCTTCTTTTCCCTGAGACTCCTGAGGCAGTAACCATTCTCAGAGCATATTTTCAGGATTCTCCTCCCTCCAAAAGATCGTGGTGGTCAACACTTTCTTTTGAAGTGCAGAATGAAGTAGTAGACCTTGTTCACCTTCCTTTTTCTTTAACCCCCCTCCCCACATTGTTTAGAGAACTGGTCCAGAGAGGTGGGTACCTGCTTTCCCTTCTCCATCTGCTGAGACTCAGACTCTTGAGGATGCCCTTAAGGAGTATTTTCCACCCAGCTGGGGACCAGATGTCCAGATAGCCTTGTCCCTCATCACACTTGCCAAACCTGGGCCAGCATTGCTTAGAAGACTATGTTACACATGCCCCATTTGAAGGATCATTGCCATAATGATTTCTTCTTTCTGTGTGTTCTAGTTAGTGGAGAAGTCTCTCAGGTCTACTCCATGCCCATACAGGCCATTTTGGTTAGAGATTGATGCATTAATGTCTGATGAGCAAATAGCAAATGTAGTGGTAATGATATGTGCTTCAACACAAGCTGTCCAAATACACAGCCCACGAATGGCCTTTCTTTTCTGCTGCACATCAGCTTGGTACTCAGACAAAATATGGACTATATACAAAGTTATAACAAATCCATCCAAAAAAAAAGGAAAATTCACAGATGCTCATTCAGTCTTTAATTTCTGTGCTAGTAAATTCATACTTCCCTGTGTGGTGTTTGGTCCCAAATGTGAGAATGATACAGTTTACTAGCTTTTCAACAGCAGCTGAAATAGCCAGTGATAAATGGATGTTGAAGAGCAGTCAAAGCAAGCAAGTTTTATATCTGTAATTGCAAATGGTAGCATGGGAAATGTGATTCTGAAACAACAAAAGAAAGATTTATGTCTCTAACGAAAACAGATCCAATGTCAGACCCAGCATAACTTCCCAGACAAGATAAAAACACAAGCATTATCTCCAGAAATTACTCAGTGAAATATTCTGAATAACAAATGCAGTTGACAAAATTGCTTGGGCAGTTTGCAAATAGGAAAAAAAAGGAGGATATAACAGATTTATTAATCATTATTGTTTGTGCATCTAGCCTTGCTAGCAATGCAATATAGTAAATTAAAGCACAGTCAAGATTTCCCCATACTGTTTGGTTATTGAACCTTCATCATAGTCTGAGGCACTGCTGCTTTTAGACCTGTCCTGCCGAGGCCAGCAGTGTTTCTGGGATCATGAAGTGCCAACACATAAGATCTGTGTGGTCTTCAGGAGGAGCATTCTAAGCACTGACCTTTGTCTTTGCACCTGAAAACTGATGGTGTGGGAGACATAACTGCAAGTGCATAAAGGCTTGTCTGTATGGCCTAGCCTAGATAGTTTACAGTTAACCCTAAGAGGGAAGGGGAACCCATGCAGTTGTGAGTTCAGGTAGCAGCACAATATTTTGAAGGACCACTGACTCTTATCTCAACCACATACCAAAGCCCAACACCCATCCGGTCCCTGGCTGGAGCATGTGGAAATCAGACCTCTTCCTTTGCTATGTGAAAGTGTCTTATACCATTGCCACCTTCTTGGATCTCTGGTTTGTCAGCACATCCAGCTATGCTGATTTAATCCTACTTCTGCCCTGAGGAGGGAGGGGACAAATTAAAATGTGCTCCTCCTTTTATTTGGCTGTTCAGTCATAGCAAACACAAAGTAACCGACCATACTTATCTAGACAAAGCCCTTCTCTTGGAGTTGGACAAAGATGTTTTTTCTCCTGAATTCCCTCACTCTCGCTTGTCAAACATTTAAGTGAATACTCATCTTGACCAGAAGGATAACAAAGCTTTTTCTCCAGGTGTCAATACATCTGGTGGAAAGATTGCAACATGAAAAATTCGTTCTGATTCTTTCCATGCTGGGAAAATTCTAAGTGTTCACTTAAGGAACACCCGTGCTGGGACAGGCTATGAGGCAAAAGTTTGGAGACAGAGCCACAAGGACTTTTGAATATCTTGGCCTTCACCATCCTGCCCATCTGTTCAAACTCTGCTCAGAACTGTGTCTTTAACTAAACAGTGACAACTTAAGACCAAAGTTTGTGATATTTAGATTCATATTAAGAAAATGTATGATTTGCAAGAGACAGGAATTGGGCAGGATTTAGATACTGATTCAGAGTCACATGAACACAGAGCCGCCCAGAGACTCTTTTTATTGTGTTTCCAGACTGTGCCACAAAACATAAAGATGGAGAACACTTTCAGAATACAGACAAAATCTGCTTGAGTCTTGTATATCCCCTGTGAAAGAAATACAGTTATTCTCAGCAGGGATTAGAGTCAAACCTTATTCTGTAGCTAACTCTCCCAGCCTGGCCTGAGTTGCCCCGTTGTGACCAACTGTCCTTAATTAATGAAAAGGAGCAGGCAGATACCCACTTTGCCAGCTCCATCATTACCTCCTTTCTATGGGTGCTGCCAGACTCTGCATGCATCTTTGGACAAGCCTCTGTCATGTCCAAGAAGTGGAATTTAACCTTCCTGGCAACCTAATCATGGCATGACCACAAACGAGGCCTTATAGCTTAGTGTTCTAGGGCACTAAAGCCAACCAGCCAGCTCACCCTTTGCATTCCATTTCTTTCAAAATGACACTGGTGTAATTGTCCTAGCTGGAAATGGAGGTGATTTAATGCCTTAAGAACTGAGTAAAGCTCTGTAACCTCGCTCCAGCCCTATTCAAGCACTATTACTAATCTACTGGAGTGAAGAGGACTGTGCGAGAGGTGCTTCAGTCCAGTTTGACAAAACAACTGTTAAATATCAACAGTAGTTAAAAACATGCTGCCAGTCAGCACCTGCTCCATCCTTGCTGCATCCTCCTAGACTCAGGCTGTGCACTACTTCAGGTCTCCCTTAGGGTTGCATCCCACCTTCCCCAGAACAAACATCATTTATCTTTCTTGAAGAATTTGCATCATCTCTGTGTTTTAAGGCTGAGGCAGAGCCCAGAGACTGAAATCGGGCTGGGTGCTGTGAGCAGGGAGCCTAACAGAGCCTGCCCAGCACAGCTTGCAGTGTGGTGAAGCAAGGCAAAGGCAGATTGGCTGTACACCGGCAATGTGTCTAGGGTGCAAGTTAATGCTGTTATTAATTAAATCTTTCTCCTCCCTCATGGAAACTCTCTGTCCAAGGATCCTCTGCAGTCCTCTTCAACAGCTTTGTGAGAGACATCCCATCACCACACTCCTTTACAGCACTAGCTTTTAAAGATGATCCCAAACGCTTCTATCGGTTAAAAAACAGAACACGAGATATTGTAAGTAAATGATATTAAGTAACTTCCTTTGCAGGAGGGGAAAGGGTAAAGCCTGAGGAATTTGCCCACAGCTTAAGCACTGGTATTGAGGTCTATCATTTCCCTACCAACCTTTCACACTGCTCTTTTTCAGGTCTAAATCAATCCCAACCCTCTATTACCCTTCACAGATACATCACGTAGAGCCCAAAATGACAAACGGACATTCAGACTACTTTGTTGGGAACAATTTTAAAAGATTTTTTCCTCCTCCATCCCAGATTATGTATGCAGTAGCTGTATACACAGACCTCTACCATTAGAGGTCTGTGTATGGCTGGTTGAGAAATAGGGTCACCCCATGATGCACTCCAGTAGCTACAGCTCAGTGATACAGCTCACCACTAAAGGAGAATTGTTGAGTGCCAGGTACACTTTGGCATATAAAACACTCCCCACCAAATACAGATCAAAAAAGGTAAAGTGAAACAAAAAGGGTACAAATGATCATGAGCGAAGCATTAAATCAGCTGGGGCTGGACTCCTTTTTCAACCTTATTGCAATACAGCTTCTGGAATAAAAAGATTGTGTTGAATTAGTGCAAGTGGAAAATTGGTTCGACCAAAAAAAAAAACCACAAAAAACCAAAGAAAAGCAGGGGAAGGAGGGAGCCAAGTGGGAAAGATTCTTTGAATAATCTTTTTTTTTTCCCTTAATTGGAGAATTGGAAAAGTAAATTAAGAGGTTGGCAAATTTTCATCAAAACATTTCAATAGTCAAAGCCTGAATTCTGGCTTAAGTTTTCTTTACAAATGACCATACCCTCTGAAGAAATGTCAATAATACGAGAAAAAGTTGATTTCGTTTTCATTTTCCACAAAAAAGCCGCATCTTCAGTGCAACTCTCATTTCATTCTGTACCAGTCACAGGCTCTATGGGCAGATATTTTCTCCCTCAAATAACTCTTCTCCATTAAAACTTTCTTGGGGAAGAAGGAATAAGACAAAGAAGGATAGTAATGGAGTCCCAATAAGGGGTAGGACAGAAGAAAAGAGGATGAAAGTACCCAGCAAATTGACAGAGAGAGAGAGTAGGAAGTGTGAAAGAAAGAGCAGTGTTGTTTTTGTCTCCCCCTTTTCATTACAGTAAGTTTAATTTTCTTAATCCATTATAGAAAGCTCAACATGCTTACGGTTTTAAGTGGTAAAGACAAAGCCTGGGAAGGGAAACAGAGTAAAGTAAGTTGTATTAGGTCACAGCCTGTTTCATCTCCTGAATCCAAGCCCACACCTTTCCGTACAGTACTTTAGCTTTTACTGTCATTAACTGATCTGCTGCCCATTAGCTTTCTAAGCAGCCTGTAACAAGATAACAATATAGATACAGAGAGATATCTACAGCCCACACAACTTTTCAGTTAGCCAAAGGAGATCTAATATTTTGAAAACTTCTACCCACATACAATAGTTCAGAACAACACTGTTTGGAAACAGAGGGTTCAGGAACAGGGAAATGTTTTCAGTAAAAAATTTTCTCTTCTATATTTCTTTCAGAAGAAGACATTTTTACAGACAACCAAAATGGATTCATGCCCTGTTTTCCTTGCAAAACATTGTTTCTACCCTGAAAATACATGTCAATTTTTGGTAGAGGCACTTAGCCTGTGCATAGTATTGACTATTTTTTCCTTAATACGCCTATGCAATTTATCCCTCAAGATGTCCTTATCACAAAACCATCCAACCATGCAGGGTAACTGAAATACTATGAATGAAAACAAATATGAGAGTTTTTTCTGGGCCACCCCTTGCCCTGCAAAGCTCCCTTAATCCTGCCTGTGCAGATGGAAAGCAGTCTGACACTGCTGCCAAAGAAACTTTCAGAGCTGCTAGCAGAGCTTGTTGGCTGTCAAAGACCTGGCTTCAATGCTACTGGACAAGTGGGCACAACAGGGCAGCATGGGAGTGCTCTAGGCACTGAGTATGTACCAATTTTTGGAGGGCAAAATAGTTATAAAACCTCATTGCTGCTTGGCTGCCTGGCTGATTCAGGTGCATCCCTGCAAGCTCTGGTGGCTTGTGAAGTACGTGGGTGAAATGTTTGCTTTGTCCTTGACTCTGCCCCGTGAGCACATGGCAAACATCCCTGGTACACTGGGTTCCTCCTGGAAAGGGTACGCTCCATTCTCCTGAGAGCTTGGCAAGGAGCAGCAGTGAGCTGTGGGCATTTGTGCCCAGCTCAGCTGAGTGACATGCCTGTGGCGCTGGTGCCCAAACCTGTGGCTCAGGGAACAAACGAGGCAGCAGGCTGTGCTGGGGACACCATCACCCTGACAGCTGGGTGGCCTTTTACGTCAGGGACAGCCCTGCTCAGAAACCAAGCAGGGAGCTTTTCTTTCAACCTTTGAACAGTCCTTTGGCAGAGAGCTGAGTGTTTCAGTACACAACTTCTGGAGTCTGGAAGTAGTTCAGATCTGGACTACAGCATGCAGAGACACCTTTAGAGTCATAGGGCATGGGGACTGTGTATGGTTTCAGTAGAAATCTTCTAAGCAAACTTGCTTCTGATTTAGTGTTTCCAGACTGCAAAACGTAAAAACATAAATCATCCAATTAGCCATAGAAAGAATTCTAGGAAATACCTTTCAATGTTTTACCAAAATCCCCTGTTATTTAACTGCATTTTCCTCCCTTTTTTTCCCCCGCAAATATTGCAGACGAACATACATTTCCCAATAAGATTTCAACAGGTTTTCACAGAAAGTGAATTTACCACTCCTGGCTGTGGGTACTTTTGATGAAAATCTCAGGGTTGCAGTCATGTAGCCATGGAAGAGAAATGACATTTTGACTATCTAAATGCTCATAGGCAAGCTATAAATAAATGATTATACACAGAAACTACAAGCAGCATTATTTCAAACAACAAACACATTCAAGAACATCCAGGCAGGCTCACAGACAGTTTGCAAACAGATAAAAGGCCAAACACTTCCATTCAGTAACTTGCTGTAGATTATTCACGCAGCTCTAATAACAGTCCCCTGTCTCCATGAGACTGCATCAGATGCAGTCCAAAACTGGGATGGTTGTGAAAGCTTCCACTCTATCACTATGAAAACCCAGAGTCCAAGCTGGTTGTTTTACCCATTCATTTCTACAAAACAAAAGAAAAGGATGGGATTATCTTCACAGAGTTTGGTTTGGAGTTGCTTCATTTCAGTGGTATGCAGATATTTTCCCTGTGGTTTTGCAGGGTGACCAGGAACACCTATTAACTTTAAAAGAAAAGCACAAAATCCCTGCAAAGCTGCAGTTTTGTTTGGTTAGGTACAATTTTTTTTCATCCTATTTCTGTTTTTTATGTTATGACAGCAAACACAGCTTGCAACAAACATTGTTTGGAAGCTGTAAAAAACCAGTAATTGCTGCTGATGGGTGGCTGGTTGCACAGCTATGACAAATGGCCTCCCAACGGCTACACTTAATGCAGCCACCAGGCTCTTGGCCAAACCCCCTCAGCAGCTCACTCCCTCCCACCAGCACTCCTCAGAGGTGGCATCCACCTCCCAGCTGTTCCCCTTTCCCCTGCTGATGCCATGAAATACTTCCACACCATGCCTGGGCCTCAGCCAGCTGGGATGCACACCAGAAACATCCATCAAGCAAGAGCAGCAGGCACTCTCCCACAACGTAGGGAGCTGAAAATGAGCCCTGCCAGCCTTTGGGGATTCCCAGTGGGGCTTCTTTTGCTAGAGGTAGTTGAGGATATTCATTTCTCTGGTTCAAGCCCGTCATCTTCATCCTTCGTGGTCAGTGTGGCTAAAGAAAATAGTTTAGGCTGGTGGCATGCACTGCTATTCACCTTGAAATGCTCCTGTCTTTCTCCTGGATTTGTTGGTCACAGCTTCACATTTTCCATGAAGCAGAGAGTGGTTTGACCTCCTTCAGCCTGGGGGTTTTTTAGCAGCAATTCGTCTACATGACTGTCATATATGGGTCAATTTTAGAGCTGAATGACCATATTACCATAGCCCTGGACCCAAACTCACATCACTGGCTCTGCTCTTCACACCTAAGCAGTTCAACTATAGTGCTTCTATGCTGGCTCTGGTTAAAGCCTGGCCCACTCAGCAATGCTGACAGAGGCATTGCTTGAAGGATTTGCTAATAAGCCTGAATTAAATGCTACACAAGCTTGTGGCTTTTTGCTACAAGACAAAAACTACGATGTGTTTGAGCACTTAAACAATGCATCCATGCTGCCAACCAGCCTGCCAACAGTGTCCAGGGGCCTGCCCCTCAGGGCAGGCATACGAGGGGATATGTAAGTCATCAGGGGTCAAGTCAAGGGTGCACATTTGTCCAAGTCAGTCGTACAAAACTTTAGCTTATTTTTTGGACTCGCATGGGTGAAACCCAAAGGTATCCTTTCACTGCATGTCAGCTGGGCTGGTAGAAGAGCAGGAGAAGTGCAGGTGTGGGAAGGGCTGACAGAGACGTGTCCTGCCTCAGCCAGCTCCTCTGCTAAAGGAGCACAGCACATGCAAGGCACTTTGAAAAAAGGCTGTTTATCTAAGCAACTGTTCTGCATTTCCTCCATTTCTCATACCACTGGCTTCAATGAGCCTACCTTACATGCTATATGGGAGAAATCTATGGTAGTTCTCCACATCCAGGAAGGAATACCATGAAGTCATTACTGTCTGAGGGCTGAGCTACCTGCCAGCCCAGGTAAGAGTGTGCATAAAGATTTTAGCCCATGGGCTCAGCCAGTTCAACTTAAGAGAGCTGCCATGGTCAGGTGAGGAGATCTAGAGTGCTTGCAGGAAAAACCAAATTGTATTACTCTAGAAGGGGCAGGGGCTTCAAGGTCCCTCTTTTCTCCCACTAGCATTTTGGAATACTTACTGTCCTCCCAGGACAATATTGCCTGAGATGGTCATGACTAACTTGCTCTGATCAAGGGTGAAACTTCTGCAAGGAGATCTATCCATCAAAGCAGCCTCACTTGCATGGATACCATTACATAAGGGTGGAAACTGTCCTGTTCAAAGTCATACCTATATATGAGGCAGAGGCTCACGAGTTGTTCCTTGGGTCTATTGCTTTGTGTTTCAGCAAAGACAGTCTCTGGTAACATAGACTAGAAAGTGCCCCATGTGTTCCAGCAGAGCAGGCAGCACCATTAGAGAGCACAATTGCTTGCTCTCCAGCAGGTCTTTGTAAAAACGATGAAGCAGGATATGTTAAAAACATGTTAACTTGCTGAGATTGCTCTCAAGTTCCTGTTAGACCTAGACTTTTACCAGCTGGCCTGTTTTAAAGAGAATCAAATTACATGCCAAACTGTGTTTAAAATCTTAGGCAGGCCAATACATTTTCTAATAGGGCTTGTTTTCTTCCCTGTTGTCTACCTCTTACCTACTGGAACAGAAAAAACAGTTTTAGCTCAAGTTGCAGGATTACTGCATCAAAACTCATTTTGGGACCACATAGGAGACAGACTCCTCATTCACTGCAAAGTGAAAAAAGAGAGAAGAAGTGAGGAAAACAGAAAGTGAGCTCTCAGGAACATCATGTCTGTTGTCTTGGACTGGGGCTTCACCTCCTGCCCACTACTGACACAGTAGCTGCTTCAGCTCAGGTAAGTCATGGACATGTAAACAAACAAAAAAGACCTACCTGAAAACATTTCAGACCTTGAAGTTCTGGGATAAAGAAGTGGGAAAAGTTTTTCACTGCATAAGTCACCAAAGTTAGTTCTTTGTTTTGTTTTAAAGCCATCTTTGCTTAACTATTGCTCTCCTAAATGATGAACAGCCATAAAGGCACCACTGCCATCCATCGTGTCCTCTGCCTCTTGGCCTGGAACATGGACAGCTTTTGTTGAACAAGCACTGGGCATATGGCCTACTCAAATAGAAAACTCTTCAGAAAATGGGAAGTTTCCAAAATAAAGTCCTAATTGTTGAAAAAAAATCTTGATAAGCAAATGTTTTCTCACAATGACTATCATAAAAATGAAAGCCTTGCAGATGAAAGTTAATAAATGTTAGGTTTAGACCAAAAATATTTTATGAGGAAAGCAGGCATTTTCTGGAAAATACTCATTTAGCTGAAAGCATGATTTTTCAATCAAAAAATTAACAGTGAAGCAGCCAGGCAGAGCAAATTCACATTACAGTCCAAATACTTTCTTTGTATGTCAAGAGAACTGGAGACACAACAAAATTACCTGTAAGATCAGCAGCAATAGGTTAATGCGTAACACAGGGAGGCTGTTCAGGAGCTGCCATACAAGAGAAACATCTCCCTCCCCAGACAGCACACACCAGCTCTTCAGTGGCAAAGCCAGTGCCAGGCAGCAGGATGTTTGGACAGTTTCAAAGCAATAGAACTACACTGAATAGCAAACAAGTTTGGACAACACAGATCGACTCTATGTGGAGCTCTCCTCCTCCTCCATCACATCCTTTGGCCAGCAAAATAACAGCTGCTCCAGAGATGTGGAGGGAGAGCTGAGTTTTGGAGCATAGCATCACAGGGGTTGGCACTAAGTGCTTCATAAACTGCATGGGCAGCATAAAATATGCAAACATACTCACACAGGGAAACCATGTGATGTTGCTTAGGCATTCCCAGTCCAAGCAGCAAGCTCCAGGTCCCAGAGGAGGGAGGGAGGGAGGAAAATGAAAGTGAACTTTTCTTTCTGAGCTGCATTAAGTCTCCTCCCTTCCTCAGCTCCAGGACTGAACACAAGGCTCCCTCTGCTGAGTCTGCCACACAACTGATGTCTGCTGGATCCAGCATACTGAGGGAGTTTCCAAAACCCTCCTATCTCCTACACCTTCAACTCACCACCTAGACAGGCAGCAAACCATGGAGGATCTCTAGCCCTTCCACAACTGGGGAAGAAAGAGCTGGAGGTGTAGAAAAGGACAACACAACAAATTTTTCTCAGATAAATGTGTATGTGTGTATGTATATACTATGCCAAGAACACTTACACATCTCCAAATTCTATTAAAGATCATTGGTGCAGTTTCACTGAAGGATGCTCACTCAGTCAGCCTCAGTGCCTGGGCTGTGGAACTGCAAGCAACTGCTCTAACACTCCTCTGGTTAACTGCAGAGATGCTATTACCAAGACTGGGATAAAACAATCCCTCAGTTTTAAGGCAGATGTTGGAGACTTCTGTATCAGATGTAGGACAAGTGTTGTCCCAGCTAGAAGCTGAAACATGGTATGAACTGGCAATTTTATTTTGTGATTCTTCCATGTTACCCCAGGAAAATAAAAGAAAAAAATCAAAGTTAAAAAAAAGTAAGAATGACCTGCTGTATATATAGAGCTCTTTTTTTCTCGCTGTTACATCACTCCTCACTTGGCTACACATCTTCTTCATAAATGTACTCTTCTGGTTTCAGAGCCTTACATTTCTACATATCCTTCACTTCCATCCCTCTCATGTCATGGTTATTCAAAGCACAGCCCTTTTCCACCACTAAAAAAAAGCACCTTACACTTCCCCAAGTACATTCTTATCTTTCCATACCCCACAGAAAAAATTGAAGTTACACTATCCATTCCCTGTTTCCTTCTTTAACCGCGCCCAGGTCTTCTGGTTTCCATTTCTAAAGTAATCTAGCTAATCTCTGTAAGAAAAATCTCGTGCCTAAGCTTGCCAGGAAATCCAATTGAGGCATTAAGCCCCATATTAGATCCTCTTTCTCCTTAAGTCAAGCATTTGGTACCCACAAGTTAAGTGGATTAATCACATGCTTTCTATAGGGTACAGTACAAAAGAGTAAAGTTCCAAAGTACTGTTGCCCATAAGAGCAGTGCTGCCCAGATTTCTGTGTCCTGCACTCATCCCTCATGCTCAGAAATGTCAAGATACATTTTCAGAAGGTGCTGTGGTTTTTTATTATTTTATGAAGGCTATTTGAGCAGATGAGTGATTCATGGTATTTTTTGACAAGCTTTCTGATACCTCTGTTCCTCAGCTCCAGACCTTCAGAGCTCAGTGCTGCAGCAGCAGACTGTCTGTAAGCTGAGCAGGTTTTCCCCTCAAAATCCATCCACACAGCTCCATAACCAGAGAGGAAGATTGGGAGCAACATTTTTGCCCATTCCCTGCCCTGCAGCCAGGGTGAGCAAGTCTCCTCTGTCTCTAGCCCTCCCTCACTCTGTTTCCAAAACACACACTAGCTTAAAATGCCAGGTCTGGAAATTTAACAGTAAATAGTAATGTTTATGCCCCTATATTTTGGCAACACAGTAACAAGATAGCAGACAATATCCCTGTCCTTGAAATATTTATACTGCCAGCATGGCTGCAAAGTATTCCTATCTGTATCTTAAAAAAGAGGGAGCTGAGGCACAGAAGGATTAAAGGCTATAGTTAGACCACCTACCAAGGCATCTGTAAGAGACGTATATTTCTGTGATTCAAAAGACTGAGGGAGTGTTTAGACCTCCTGTTGCCAGGCCTTGGCTCCCTACAAGAAGTCATTAAAAAGAAGCAAGAGTTGTATTTGGTTCCCTTCTCTGAGTAGCTTAGCACAATGCAACACACCACCTCATTCACCATATAAAAAACTTGTCTCCTGCCTGGAGAGCAAGAGCTGAGAACCTCTCATTGCTCCTTTTAGCCCAGATCCTGGAGCTCATCTCCCAGCAGCCACAGCTCAGCATGATTCACCACATGGCGAGTGCTGGTAGGAACAGATTCAAACCCCATCTACCTCTAACTCAGTCCTTCACTGTCAGTGACATTTCATTAGCTTGCCACTTCAGGAACAGGTTTTGCACAACACAGCCCTGTTGCACGCAGCCACTTCCAGCCCAGAGCAGAGTAACCTTCACCCATTCACTTACTTAGTCTAGATCTCGAAAGATAGTCGCCATGGGTTTCACAGCTTGTTTATAAAAGCAGCATTGCTCCTTAAATATACTCCCCAGCTGTCTTTCCAAGCCAGCAAAGTGGTCTTTCTTGCAGGTCAGTCCAAAGAGGGTAAGAACACAGACACTGGACAAACATCCCGATCCTGGGGCTTATCTCTGCTCCTACTGCATTGTAATGGTTTGAATCAGGTGTAAGACAAGAAATGTGTTGTAGCCCTGGGGCACCAGAGGGTGACTGTTACCGGTTTCATTTACAGATGAGGAAGCCAAGGCTTGTGAGGTGAAGCCATCTACCCAAGGCAACAACATATTGGCAAAGCCAGGATGAGGTGAGTTTGTCTAAAACAGCTGGGGGAGATATCTACAATGCTAAAGAAGTCAGGAGCTCAGTATGGTTTAACCAGTCACTAAACTCCCTCCTGCAGTTTTCCACAGTGCACAGCCCATGTGTCGGTGAGGTTACTCAGACTCACGAAGGAAAAACGCTCCAAACATCACTTCTCTTTGTCACAGTATTGTCCTTGTACTCCAAGGACACAGATTCCAGGCATATTGCCTAAAAAATGTACAATCCAGTGTAAATGGAAAGGTAGGATTTAACCTTAAATGAGCAGAACACTCACTCGGTTATAAGCAATACAATCCAGAGGCAACTCTGATAAAAGGTAATCCCTTTCATCCCAAGAGACAGCTATGCACCAATACATGCCATAGCCAGGTGTGCTTTGCTAGCGAGCCAGAGCCCCACCTGCAAGAAGCTTAATCAGCTCTCCCTGCGTTAACTTGGGTCTCACACTGCCTTGGTGGTTTTCTTATCATTCCACTGCTGATGTCCTGAGGCTGGTTTCATTTTGAGAGGTAAGAAGAGAGCTTTTAGCTCTGTCAGGGTCGCAGCAAAATCCTGACCCAGGCATTTAGACTATGGTGGCAGAAAGGAAAAAAGGTGTAATTTGATACCCACCTTTTAAACCTTTTTGAACCAAGTTCACAGTTCAGGGGAGGGCTGAGCACTTCGAATGAGTAAAGTCTGCAGTGTTAAATCTACAGTCTTCTTCCACAGGAAAAAAACAGTCACGTAATCTTCCTCATTTCACGAAAGAGCCCACTAAGGATACTTCCTTCCTCTCCTTTTCCCTGAAGTGCTCACAGGCTAAATGACACACAGGAGAATATACAGGAAAAAAAGGTCAGACGGTATTAACAACAGGGGAGACATCTATCTCGATTTTCCTTTCCTGAGAACTTAAAAGTTCTCATAACTTCATTGCTACAGAGCACCAGCTAGGAAAAAACAGTGCAGCACCACTGATTTCAGTGAAACTTTGGTTCATTCAGAAACCAGGACTGGTATGAGCAGAGGGGGGTTTTTATTATGCTCGTTTGGAAGAAGAGAAATAGCATCGTCATTGTGAAACGCATGCTGAATTTCATCGGAACAGGCAGGCCCTGGAGGAAGAGGTAGCATGAGACCTGGGTTGTTGAGGTGAGAGAGAGAATTCATTTCATGCCCCAGCACAAGGTTGCTAGCAGTGAACTGGGGCCTTGTAGGTTTAAAGCCAGTATGCACACACAGAGTATGCACAGTAGTTATGTGGCTAATGTGCCCTTCTTATTTCAAAGGTGGCAACCCAAACCCAGCCTTAAATATAACCCTAACCATATATAATATTATATATAATGCATTTTAATCTGCTACAAGTATGGTCCCTCAGCATCAACATATTTACATGCCTGGCCACTTCTCAGCATAAGTAATACCTCGCTTGGGCTTCATTTTTCCTCCTGTGAACTTCACATCTGATAAGCATTAAAATCCGGTCAAAAAACAGAAAAACTGCTCCTGCAAGAATAATCTTGTCCTCTGTAGAGACTCCTTGTGATTCTTGGCTCCCTTTCCCAGCTACAAAGCTGGGGGACAGGCAGAGGTGAGAGATGATAAATTTTACCCTCAGATGTTGATGTCAGCAGGATTTGCATATGAGGACAGAAGTGAGCCTGGTGTCTTTCTGATCACGGCATTCCAGATGTCTCTTGAATCAGACAGGACTCTTGGTTCACCTGCTGCTTAGCTACAATAAGATCAATTATGATTATTTTATCTTGCTTATGAAAGCTCAAGTAGAGACGAACTACATTGAAACAGGTAGGCATATGATAGTGTAAATGACGGCAGAGACTGGGCCTCTTTTATAAAAGCAAACCCATAAATGGCCCTAAAATAGAGAAATGTGGTATGAGAAGCCAGACACAGAAATGCTACTAGAAAAGAGAAAGGTTAGTTGGAACTGTTGGATTTCACTCTGTCTTGACTGAAATTTTTATGAAACTCTTCATCTGCTGCACTTTTTCATGTAATTGCAAAGCCAATTTTGCTCTCCAATACAATGGAGTCAGTCTAAAGTTACTTTATTTATTTCAGAGTGGTTACTCCAAACTTAAACTTAGTACAGAATTTAGCCCTGTTTAATGCACCACCACTGCCCTAACTTTCCAGCTGTCACCTAGCATAGCACATTTGTTTAATCTACAGCTGCTGTTGTCTCGACATTCCTTCACTAAAAACCCTCCCTTCCTGAAGTCTCATCATAGCAGTGCAGGCATCTCTGGCCCTTGGTGACCAGCAGACACAGGTCATTAGAAGTGACCTGGAGATTTTTACTACAAGGAATGTGGGTATATATGTGAAATAGGGAAGATAAATGAGACAGCAAGGCCGCTTGAAGAGCCACCACCTCCTCCATCCAGTCACTTGGAAGGCCTAAATATAAATAGGCAAATGCAGAAAAAAAAAATGGGATTCAGGGAAGTCTGGTTGTGGTTGACACTATCATTACCCAGAGGCTGTGCAGGCGCAGATGGCTGTTCAGGCTCCTGATTCTGCATTCACAGTCTTGAGTTTACCTCCTACTCAAGGGAAGAAGCGTATTCCTCCAAAGGGCAAAGTCCAGCAACTCAGTTAAGCTGTTATCCTTCTTTGATTTACTAGATGGGGCTTCAAACTCAGGTGTCAGAACAGGAGGAGGTGTGAAAAACCTAAGTGGAAAACCTATTGCCTAGTGGCTCTCTCTTCTCCCTCCGGAGCAGAGAAAACATGCGAGGAGGCTGACGGACACCTGGAGCATCCTCCTGGCACAGAGAGCCCGGGGCCGCGGGAGGGCAGCATTGATTTGCTTTCCGAAGCGCCGGGTGTGGGAGCACAAATAAGTTCATTCTCCAGGGAGCTTGTAAAATACTAACCGCGAAACTGTTGTGGGTTTTTGTCTTGGTGAACGTGTGAAAAGTTACAAAGGAGTGTCGCTAAGAAAGTGTAAGTGCAGCTTTTGCAGATTTTTGCTGCACGAAGGCAGCACCTCTCTTCTGGTTTATAAACCATTCAAGTCAAATTTATGATGGTGAAGCCTTCTTGGCCAGGGGACTAGGACAAGGAACAGATTCCTCTAAACATCACTGTCCCAAAAGCATATTAACTATAGACAGTAAATAGCAATAACCACCTGTGGCCACTGTTTTCTGTGTCTCTTTTGAATACATTTCTCTCTCATACAGTTTTATGCATATGAGAATTCTCTTTGTCATGACCGTGGGAAGATAGGGGAGAAGTGGAAGTCCCTGCAATGTGCACCCTTCTCTGTCCTTCCCCAGGGCAAATTAAGAGCTGACAGGGCTGCCAGGCCACACATCTCTGAGCTCTCCCAGCTGCCTTCAGAAAGTGGCTCAAGAAGAAAAAACTGAAACCTGCCCCAGAAAGGATTAGTGAACTAAGTGCTCAACTGATGCTCAAAGAGGAATTATGGGGAGACATAGGTGTCTCCCCACCAAATCCATTTCAGGTTCTCCACAAGCAGAAGAGTCGTCCTGGTATCACCACCTCCCAAAACCTCGCTGCCCCCCAGCCTCGTACAGGGGCAGAGCCAGTGTCCCCATGGTCATTCCCACCTTCCTGCATCATCAGGATGAATCCCTTTGACACTGGGAATCACTGTGCAGCTACTGCTTCACCCAGGGAAGAAAAAGTCCAGTAATGCCAGTGTTGACACTTCAGAAGGGTGATTACTTTTAGGCTGTTCCCAGTGAGAGAGGATTCAAACTAAGGTCTTGAGGGTTTCACAAATAACTTCATTTTTTTGCACAGTGGGAGCAAAGATATTACCATATCCCTTCAAGTAAGAAAATCTGGTGCATAATAGACACATATAATAGTCTCGCAGCCATTTTTAAGAGCAAATTCAGAAGTAAGGGGAAACAACAGCCAATATGTGGCAAAACCTGGTGTCTGTTCTCAGGGCTTCTCCATCATTTGTAGTGTTTTTATTTGAAATAAGTGTATCGTGTTCTTCCCCCTTTTTTTACAGTGGTTAAAGATCAGCCAGAAAAGAAGCTGGCTTTCCAATGACACATTGTTCTCCAGCCATGAGGCTTCCTGTCTTATATTCTCCCAGAAATACATTTCACAACTGAGGTAACATTTAATCCGAATGTTCCGCAGATCTCAAAAATTACTTTAGTTTCCAAATTTTTTGCACAGCTTTCTGACATGAAAGTTACTTGTTTTGCTAGTAGAGACTTATAACGATATGGCATTTATAAGTAGATCATAAAATGCTGATGGATAAGCATTTTATGCCTATCAGTAACATTATCATGGGTGCTGTGAGAACATCAGTCAAGGATGTTTTATCAGTCGTCGTAAGAAACCCTTTGACCTTTGGGGCCCTGTAAGAATTGCCTCATCAATTATTTATCCCGTAATAAGTTATTTGTGTAAGTAATTTTAAGACAAAGCTTTACCTTGTTTCCTTTGCATAACTCAAACAGACAATTCCAGAGTAGGAAATGATTTCCCTATTGAAGTTGGTGGGAGTCTTCTTATTGATTTTAACGAGACTGTTATCAGGCTCAAAGCAGACATACCTGTAGCACTTCTTGGGTGTGTTTTCCTCATGATGCCATTTGAATTCGTCTTTTGGAGGGAATAGATGGGCCTAATTTTCCAGCCATCATCATCAGCCAGGCTCGACCAGAAGGACAAGGACAGTAGGAACACCAAAAGCTCCTAGGCTCAAGGCCAAATTTGCTAAACGAGCTCCATCACAACACAGGCAAGTGTCTAGTTGTTGAAAAAGGCAGCATGAGAAAGGAAGTGTATAAGATGAGAAGGTTATTGGGACCCCATATGGTTTCAAGCAGCATAAGGGAGTCACCAGCTCTCCTTCACTGAAGCAGAGGCAAGGTAAGGATTTTCTTAAAAATATCTGAAAATAACCAATGCATTAAACATGAACATGTAAAAATGTTTACGTGAATTTTTATATGAAGAATCTTAGTGATTATTCAAAAGACTAAAATTTCAAAATTTAAAAAAGTCCTATTTCTTTTTCCCTAGGCCAAGTGAGAAGCATGCTTTCTATGTTGACCTGATTGATAAGGGCAGTTCACAGCTCTACCATTTCACTTCCTTTTGCTTCTGTTTCCCAAGCATAAGACAGAGCTCATCAGAGTTTGGCCCAGACTTTGGAAATCTATTTTATCATTGCTCTTCTAAATACAGCAAGCCTCTCATCCCATTTTCAGGAGACACTTCAGCACCAAAGAGACTAATTACCTTTACTGCCTGCCTATAGGGCTTTATCTCTTGAATACCCACTTCATTTTTGGCTCACTGGGAAAAAAATTTATGTGTAAGTCTTAGCTGGGTGAAAGATGCTGAGGACTACATGCTACTGTTTGACAGGATGTGGCAAGACACTTCTATGGCTACAGCAGGTCTGTGTGTTATAAGAGACAGCTCTGTAGTAAGAAAGATATGTGTTTAAATAACCCTTGAGTTCTTGCCCACAGCACTGAACCAGGCAGAGCCCTGTGCTGCTGTGCTAAGCTGTAGCACACATTCAATGGCTGGACATGACCATGGTCTGACTAAGGGGCTGTACAGCAGGGCTTGTAACACAGCAGCTAAGACCACCCCCTCCTCACTCTCCATATGACTGTAAAATTAGATCTGCTGTCAGGAAGAGTATTACATTTTGGAGTGTTGATGTATAGCCAGTTCACATCCCTGTGGCAAACTAATCCTGTCTATTGATAAGCATGTTTAACTTATAATGGGGATAGTTCTTCTAAGAAGAGCTGTAGAAGCCTGCAGTGATCCAGTTGTTTTATCTGAAGGTAGGCAGATTGGAGCAATTCACAGATTTGGGGTTTGGTGGCAGTTGTTTTGCTTTGGTTTGGTTTCAGGACAGCTCACATCTCCAGTTCTGGTCTAGGCAAGGCCCCCAGGCTACAATGACTGAGTCTGATCCATCCTGAGTTCTGTGGCCCTATCAGGAAAGTAAAACAGCTTTTGTTATGCAAAGCAGAAAGTATCCGCCCTAACAACCAAAAAAGATCTCCCATTCAGTAATGTTCAACCAAGAGCCTGTATCAGAATAAAATAATAAATTGTGACTATTTTTTCCTTGGCACTGGATTATCCATGCTTCCTGTGGTTGCCACAGCATCACCCCCTGATGCCATAGCTCTCTCCCTGTTTGGGATTCCCTGACCGGCATTGCCAGAAATCCTTTCTGTCCTAATCCTCTTGACCTTACTTGACATGATTGAAACTGTGTCTGAGTAAGAGGCACGGTCAATGTCTCCAGGGAATAAGTTCCTCCTTAAAGCAGGTGCAGATCTTACCATTGCTTCTTAATGAATGGTTCGGCATCGGTGCTTCTCTGTTTCAAATATAAGCATTAATTTAAGAGTGTAGGAGCTATGGCAGCCTCAGACACAGAAATCTGACTCATCCCAGCTGCACTCTGTGCATGTTGGTCGTATGAAATGCCATCCATTAGAATGCACAATGCCGTATATTAACTTCAAGGGCCAGTGATTGCTGCTTTTCATGTATTGCCTGGGGAGGAGACAAAGTAAACTAGTTCATAATAAGCTCTAATTAAACAGAAACCTAGACATTGCCCTACTTTTCCAAACACCAAGAAAAGTGAGTCATATTTCCTCCAGGCAAGTTACTATTTTCCACACCAAGTACATATAAGGTGTCCCCAGAGCTTGTTATCTCAGGATTTCACTTTCATTTTATGTGTGTGCTCAGACCTTACAGGGGCAAGGTCAGACCTTACAAAGGTCTGGGCACAGCTAAGCAAAGCTATGGTTTTGGCTCAGCCATGGGAGATTTCTCACTACTCTCTGAACCACTTTGGGATTTAAACAGGTAAAAACACAGTGAAACAAAACAAAAAAACCCCCTACTCTTGGTGGGCTACCCTTTAGTGGCACAGTTCACACTAGATCTAAAAGTCTTGAGGGATCCTGCCTGAGGGATACATAGTCACATTGTCCATCCCTCAAACAAAACCAGCCTGAAATGTTGCGTTCTTAGAGAACATGGTATCATTCTCAAGGCCCTGTGCCAAATTCAGCCCTAGGACAACCAGTGAAGACATGTTTAACTGGTAAGTCATTGGGCTCTGCCATGTGGCTTCAGTGGAGTCACTTTGAATTTAACCCGGTGCTCCTGAGCTGAATTTGATCCAGAGACGCCAAATGATGTATCCCAAACTGCATGTCTGAGACATCAAAAGAGGCAGGAATTTAAGACAGACTTTTTCTTGTGCAACTCCAGAGCTGCCTTCAGCCCTCCAGGGTTAGTGACCCTTGTGTACCAAACTCAAGAGCCTGATCCCACTGAACAAAATGGAAAAACTTATGATCATAGAATATCCCAAGTTGGAAAGGACCCACAAGGATGATCAAAGACGGATCAGAGTTTGACTCCATGCATAAATGACAATACTTTTCCCCTGCCTGACCCTGCAAACACAGACTCCACATGCACCACAGGGAGTACCTCAGCCATAATGATCCCCACACACAAAAGGTGCAACACGCCATATATTTCAATTTGCACTTATTACCTCTTATCTGTTCATATGATTTATTTTTCTGCTCCCCTCCCCACAGCAAACTGTCGAGTGATGAGTACACAGAATGCCCTTTTGTCACCAGTCAGGTGTCAGTTGGGGTACCTGATCTGTCTACCTGGGTTTATCTCTGGATTCATTGGCAGGAATAAAAGCTTCTTTAATAGCACGAATATGACAGGTGTAAAAAAAATAATCTGAGGTTTACTTCCAGCTTTGGTCAAACAAATGCACAATAAAAACAGACCGATGCTGAGTGAAAATCATTTGCCCTGCAAAAGTAGTTCCAAAATAATCACCAGCAACTATGGCTCTGGCAACAATTGATATCAGATTTGGAATAACATGGGTCATTCAGGACAAACTCAAGAAAATGCTTTGGTCTTGTCAGAGAAACAAGTCTCCAAATAATAAGGACCAATGTTTCAGGCTCTCTGGATATGCTGAATGAGGTGTACATCCTCATCCAGTTTATCAATACTGAAATTATCTACTTGGATTTTATTATTTATTGATTAATCCAACGTGAGATCTAAGCTCACAAAAAACTAATATCACTAATTATTTCAAGCCTTGATCCTCATGTCTATGTTTCAAGAAGGAGAAAGTGAACCCCCTTCTTCCAAAACATGGTGCATTTCCTACTGCCAAAGGCTCCATCCCTAAACTAGAGCAACTAAGGTATGAGTCAGTCCAGCAGTTTCCATCTCCCTGTGCAACGCTTCATGAACACAAGTGTCAGGTAACTTTCCTTCACCCTCTTGCACTGTCAGGAAAACCATAGTTTGAAAGAAGGTGAAAATTAAGGTTTTCTTTATCTAACACTGACAATCACAGGGCGGAAAACAGTGTGTGGGGGGGAGAAACTTGCTATTCAAAAATCAGCAAATTTTTTAAATAAACTATGTGAAATATCTGGAAATGTATGGTCAAGCTGCCATTACCATTGCCATTCTCTAACAGAGCAAGAGTATATTGTAAATGTATTTAGAAAGTTACATTCCCAGCCTAAACTTTATAAAATTATTGGTTTGGTTATAAAAATACCTTTCACTGAATCTCAGTACAATACTTTCTCTCCTGAGCTCAGATGATTTTCTGAAAGGAATGTGTTTTATATGTTTAGAAAGTTTTGTTCTATTTAGCACTTTTCCAAACATTTGTTCAATCCCCCCTTAATTTCACATGGAATTCTGCATCCACATCATCCTTTAGCAAGGAACCCCAGGAAGTTATACCCATACTGTCAGAAAATAAGTCCCCCTTCTGCATGTTCTGAATCTTGTTCCTTCATCTGATGCTCCCTTCCAAGTTCTTCCATTGGAAGATCAACAGACAATCCCTATTGACACTCTGTGTCATGCACTCTTTCAAATCTGCCCACATCTTACTTTTTGCTAACCTAGATCCTTCTTTGTGTAGAAGTTATTCTATGTTTCTAACTTGATTCCCAGGGTACCCGTTCCATTGCATGTAATGTAGCTTAAAAATTTAAAAATATAGGAAATTACATTATACTAGATTAGTTGCCATTAAAAAATCCCCACATTGTTTATTTCAATGTTCTTCCTTGAGAGTAGTTTTCAATAAACAACTGTACTTTTTCTTCTCTGTCCTAAAGTCATCTAGGAAAAAATTATAAAAATATACTTGGAGTTGTACACTGAAGAATGAGGGAAAATAAAGGAAAATACCAATCCTTTGAACCAGCCTTTGTTGGTACAGTTTACCCATGCATTTCAAGTCAGAAATTCTGAAATAACAGAAATCCATACACCAAACAAATTCCTTGGTCAATTCACAGGCAGAAAGTTTGTCAGGACTAAAATGGTATCTTCCTTCCTAAACCGTACAGTGTAATATAATTTATGGAGCTGTTGTACTTCTGTAGGGAAAACATTTGTGAGAGACGACTGATTGAGATTTGAGGAGGGTTGTTACTATTCTGATTTGTTTAATAAAGTGTATGTGGCAGAGAACATAAGGAAGTGATGTCGGTGCCATTCTCCACAAAATAAAAAAGGTGCCCAATTTTAAACAGGGGGACCAGGCATTCTGAGGTTAAGTATCCACATGGGAATAAAAAAAAAAAAAAAAAAAAAATTCTCAGAGGAAGCTAATTAAATATTCTCTCCACCTCCTTCGCCTTATTCATTCTCGCCGTTCCTTCCAATTGGCGGGGTCCCATGGCGACCATCGTGGGAGAGAAGCATCCTCTTCAGCCGCCGCTCCTCGCCATGGCAACCGGGACGTCAGCGCCGGCAGCCGAGCCCCGCCGCAGCCCCCGGGTGCCCTGCGCTGCTCCTCGGGGCCCTGCGGGGCCGGCCCATACCCCAGGTGCCCTGCGCTGCTCCCCGGGGCCCTGCGCTGCTCCTGCGGGGCCGGAGCCGGAGGGACAGCGGGCCGTGCCCGCCCCGTCGGGGCGCGGGGCGCTGTCCGCGGTGCTGCGGGGTCCCGGCCCGCACGGACCCGACGGGGCGGCGGGAGGAGAGCCCCGGGCACCCGGGTCCTGGTGGGGGGACAGACACATGATCCGCATCCCACATGACACAGAAAGGAACTGAGCGGCAGCCGACCTGCGAAACGTCATTTTTCCTCCGTTAAAGAAGAGGGGCAGGACACCCCATCCCTCCCCGCTCAAGCGGCTCTGCAAACATCTAGTCAGAGACAGCTACAGACGTGACGATACGCCGTGGTTCCCAGTATGACTGGGACCTTTCCAGAGGTGCCTCCACTTGGGATAACAGGTAGAGCACGGAGGAGACCAGTGCCTCTGGGACTATGCTTTGGAGCAGGTATGTGGATGGATAGGTGCTGTGCTGAACACTGCTGTAGCTAAAGGGATAGTTCTCCCCGTGGAGACAAATGAGATGATCTTTTCCAGCAATTTATCTTATGCATATTTACTTACACTCATTTAAAACCCTTGGGGTTTGGCAAGGAGGACTCATTCCTCAGGAGAAAATGCTCTGTGGGGCTTGAATTTTAAGCTTATTCTGCTGAAAGCAGAGAGATGTGTAGCATGACTACAGAATAACTCTCTATATGTTCTGCACAAATCTACATTCTCCATATCTATATTCATTATTTTTCAATTATGCTACTTATTTGTTTAAAACAATCCCCTTACATCATCAGTTCAATGGAAGCAGAAAATTACTTTTATGGTAATGGAGAAAACCAATCTGCTCATCTGGTTTTTTCTGTCTCTAGATACATTCAAACAGCTTCTTCTTTCCTCTAAAACAGCTGTTTTTGTATTTTTCAGTCATTAATTTGAAATCATTCTTTCTGAAAACGTTGTTTCCCTTTTTCTGTGTGGGTGCCTGGATGCAGCTACTTAGGGAAACACCACAGGCACAGCAATCTTTGCTTATCTGTAGCCAGCCTAGGAAAGGGAGCTGTTCTGGTTTTACTAATTCAGACACATATTGTCTAAGAATCCATAGCAATATTTCTCATTTTTCCAGCTGGCTTCCAGCCAGTATGCTGGCTCCACAGAGTAATGGAGAAGCAATGTGTGCATGAGGCAGGATTCACAGCCAGTTCTTTCTGGCTAAGATTTTAAAATGTGTTTCTTGAAGATCTGTTGTTAAAGTCACTGTAAATCACTTTAAAAATTGTCTTGGTTTGCAGAAAAACTGGTTGCCAATCCAGAGGCATCCTTAAAAGCTGATCTGTATTTGGGTGTCTAAATATGGATTTTTGGAAACTTGATTTATGAGTAAGCTTGATTTATGATTTATTTTAAGCATGCTGGTCTCAGATGAGTCAGTAAAGGGAGGAATTTCTACACCTTAGTCACATTTGGGGAGCTCTGCTCCTTATCTTGCAGACTCTTACTCCCCCACAGTTCTCCTGTGAAGCCTCTGTTTGCAAAGCTGTGCAGTGAAATTCCCCCATCTGGGCCACACCATATTATCTCCAT
The DNA here is from genome assembly GCF_003945725.1 of Corapipo altera. Taxonomy (NCBI): domain Eukaryota; kingdom Metazoa; phylum Chordata; class Aves; order Passeriformes; family Pipridae; genus Corapipo; species Corapipo altera. The sequence goes on from NW_020884989.1 coordinate 789,033, forward strand.
CTGCATTTTCCTTTGCAGCATCACCAGGCATCCTGTCTCAGGTGTTTAACAATTTGGAAAGCAACTTCAATCAGACAATGCAGAACAAACCCCTAACATCCTCAAGTGGAGTCTATTTGCCCTACCCACCACAGACAGTTGTCCCAGTGCCAAAACATGACATAGAGCTTGTGCACTTGGGATTTCTTCATTCCAGCAGCTTCCATAATTCCCTAGACTTCCCCTTTGACAGGCAGCCAACACAGTTCTTGCAATTGGCATCCTGTCTATGAAGATATCTCCAGTTCAGGGCTTATCAGCAGGTTGACATCTTGCCTCAGTGGCTTCTCCTAGGCTGCTTTTGTCCTCCTTGAGTCTAGCTCAGCTGAGAAAACCCCTTCCCACAATCATCTCCACATCAGGCATTTCCAGTTTAACTATAAGCTTTGCACAGCCTTCAGCCTCCCAGTTTCTTCAACAAAGTAACTATAGGCAGACTATGAAATGCTCTCACTAATCACCATGTTCTCTGGCAGAGACTCGTGAGAATGTTGTTCTATTGCTCATTCAGGTCTCCTCCTCTTATTCCTATCAGATAAGTCCTCCTGGAAGCATCTTAGGATCTCTGGCAGCCCTAATTATTAGCCACCACTGTCACCCCACTCTCTGTCACTGTGTCTAGCACAGGTGACCTGTGTCATGTGAGCACAGTTCCACGTTATTGAGTCAAGAGACATATGACAGACAGTCTCACATCCCAGCACAAATGTTTGAACCAGTGCAAAAATCCTGCTGCCATATTAACTTTTCGTGCGATGAGAAAGCAATTTTCACAAGATTTAATATCAAGAGCTCCTTTCTACATGACCTTTCCATACAAAAGCAACAAAAAAAACTCCTGAGGTTCTCCTGGAAGAAGAACTTGTGCTCACTGATAGCAAGAGGGTGCACTAAGCTGGTGAAGTCCTCACTGTAGCTGCTGGCACATTTTCCCTGTGGGGGAGAGGACACTCAGTGGGGAGAGGGTGAGAATTTCCAAGAGATGGGAATTAAAAGCAGCCAAGAGCGAGATTCACCACTGCTTATCTGTCAGCACCCACCATGACAAACCACCCCTGGTAAGCACTGCATTCCTCACATCACACAGAAGAGTGTGCTGTGTTGTAGGCAGGGCCTGGCACTGCCAAAAATTAGTGCAAGCATGTGGGAGAGAGCATCTATTTTTTTACCTCTGAATCAGGAAAGGGTACAGCCTAGCCATGTCCAAGGACAAACTCAATCCCCATTAAGGGGAACCAGAAGCCTCCAAAGTTTATTTCAAGCTTCTCTACACTCTTCTTGGACAATTTCAGTAGGTGGAACCTATTTTGACAGGAGACTTGGAAATTAGATTAGTCACTCTTCTCCACTTTTTCATGCCCCCACAGTCACACTGGGCACAGATCTGGGTTCTGCTCTCATTTTTAGAACACTGCTAATCTGGAGTTTTGCATACTAGTCACAGCAGTAGGAAGGCAGAATAAAGCTTAGAGACATTTAAACCTGTGGGTCTTTCCTTCGGGGAAGAACAGTTAAGTCTATAACAGGAGACTCAAACCCTTGTGTACATGTTTGTAAACTGTGTTACACTGGTGTGCTCATGAGGTAGTAGCCAGAGCACTGTTCTCTGTTTATCCCCTATGATTAGCCAGACTAGGCTGTGGACAAGAGCAGAGGAGACAGGTGGAAGGAACAGGTAGTCCAAAGGTCTTGGCAAAACCAACAACTCTTTTGGCATAGCCTGGGTCTGTGGAAAGATGGCTGTGTCCTGCCTGGGCCTTACAGACAACCCTACCCTACAGCTACTGCAGAAATAACTTCTCACTGCGAGTGGCCCTGCCTATCTCTCCAGAAAAGCCTCCTTTCTACATATCTGAGTGTTGCCAACCTCATGTGTCCTTCAGCAGAGCCCTGGTTGAAGAGAGTTACAGCTGTTACCTCACTCTGGTGAGGTGAGGGTCTGTGTCTGGGTAGTATTGAGCACAAATCTGGCTCATATTTTACCACTGTCTGTCCCTGAACCAGAGCATGATGTTGGGTATAAGTGGAATCTGCAGTTACTGTAAGGGCTCCTTCTCCCTACCAACACCTTGGGGTTTAGGTGCACAAATAATTACTGGGTCTTAGCAGCTCATCTCAGGTTAATAGTCCTGCAGTGACTTCTGGTATGTCAGTTTTAACCCACAGAAAATACATGAGAAAAATTCATTGATTTCAGATGCAGGAAAATGCCATTGCTCCTAGAACCTTTAAGACCAGAATGAGCTTCAAGACATGGTGACGTCTATTAAGGAGACTAAGCCAATATGCAATTGTGACTTATGAACGGGTTTGAGTCCTGCTTGTTCATCAAAGTCATGCCTCGTGGATTTGCCCTGAACCCAGTGCTACAAGCCTGCTGCCAGAGTAGTTACTCCAGATGTGAGCTAACAGACCCAGAAGCAATAGATGGACCCTGGTCTTGTTCTAGTTTGTTACTGCATATCTTACCCATTACTTAGGTCAGTTAAAAGGGTGAAGCTGACAAAGGATTCTTCCTCAAGCAGCCAGTACAAGAAATGTAAATTGATCCCAATGTCAGCAAGTGTTGTAGTATTATATCCTTGTCCTCAGTTTTAATACCTTATGAAAATAGTCAGGAAAGAACTTGAAGAGTCAATGAAGGTTGATGGCAAAGAGGCTGCCTAGTTGCCCTTAATTTCCTTAAGCATAGAGCAAAAAAATCTTGTTTAGATTCATGCTCATGCAGTAGCCAAATATAACATATATTCTGTAGATGTGCTGGAAATTAGAACATTTCCTTCTTTTATTTGATTCCATCCATACTTCCTGCTCCCACGACCTCACCCCGCGATACAGGCTTGGCCCTCAGATCCTAATACAAGACGCAGTAACACATATCAGCTTACATAGTCAGTTCAGGTCAGCAGCTTTTACTGAAAGCTGAGCTGTGCCCACATCAGCACTGAAAGCTTCATCCATGAGCCCATCCACACTTACATCATCTTTAGCTAGGCATGCTGCAGGATAAGAATCTCCAGCAGCTGGGTGAAGCTCAGGAGCAGACAGCAGCATATGAGATATGGGTATGGATCTCAAAAGTTTTACTGAATTCAAAACACTTTATTCTCCTGATAAAATAGGGGCAGATGTTTTCTATCCTCATGGAATGCAGAGAGTGAGGGAGAACACACTTCACCTGAAGAGATTTTAAGCTTTGCTCAGAAAAGCTGCCCAGAGAAAGGAAAAGCCTTTGTCAGAGGAACAGGGCAAATAGCTGAGCACTTTTATGAGCACTGGACCAGAGAAAAGAACTGGCAGGGAAATGGTGTACTTACAAAAGCATGTGTATCTGCATTCCTTCACTGGAAGCAGAAGTACTAAATGGCCTCAATATGCACACAGTCATCTCCACATAGCAAGACACTGAGAGAGACTCCCCTCTTCTATAAAGGGATTTTTACACTGACACAATGAGCACATGGGGTAGGTAATTTGAATTTAGGCAGGGATGAGTGTCACCTTCTAGCATCTTACAGTCAGACAAAAGCCCTCCCTCCCCCATTCTGGTTCATCTTACATTTCTAATGTTGACTAAACTCAGTTAGATGAAGCATTTCTCTTCCAGTCTGGCAGCTATTCCCAAGATACTCTTCAGAGAGGGAAGTTTATGGAGTAAATGACCAGTTTAATGCTTTTGAAATAACTTTCTGGGCCAACGTTTGTCTGGTGTTTTGTAGTTACAATGCAGAGAGGCAAAATATGTTGAATAAAAAAGCTCCTCTGCTAGTGCTAGGTCAAGTAATGTGCAATGATCAGTTTCTTTAGCTGCCTTTTTAATCCTGAAAACAGTAGTTGGCAAACAAAGTCTTTATTCTTTTGATTAATCATAAAAAGAACCCCAAAGCAACAAAACATTTATTGCATTCTTTTGTGAATCTCATTATGTTTTGCTCTTCCAAATTGCAGTGGACACCGCACTTGTAAATAGGAGAGTAAACATGCAAACTCACAGTAACTATGCCATATGAGTTTTATGCAACAGCAAAGTATATGTGGTGGTGATTTCAGGAAGTTCTTGTAGCTCAAATATTTAATCTCTAAGTAATAGATCTGTTTTGGAGAGTTAGCTATCAACCCAAAGGGATAACCCTGAAAATGGATAGATTTGGTTTCCAAACTGCAAATTAAGGTCAATAAAATGGAACAAGGCACAGGGAAATCTCTCTTTGATAATTATGAGTCATTTCACACACCCTTTCTTTTGCCAAGCAAATGCACATAAAGTAGGTTTTAAAACAGAAATACAGAAAGTCTTTGTATCAGTTTTAAAAGGATTCCCACTCCAAAATATTTGAAAGACAAAGTGAGGTAAAATTATTCAAAACATTTTTGCTAACTAAAAATGTAATTAGGCCTCACATATTCACTATATGTAATTTTTACTTCTTGTGTTTTTAAATTTCTGCTTATTGACCTGCAAGGCAGAGGGAGGTGACCGAGCTCACCACTGTTTTTTACAGATCTGATATTTATGAGTTGAATGGCTCACTAACACTTAAAACATATTTCAGTAAACAGTGAAGCAAACAGGAACATGGGAATTGAGGATAAATAATGCAGCAAGTTACAGAATCTTTAGGTATTTGCATCCTAGACCCATACAGAGTTGTGCATTTGCTGAGATTTCATGGTCATGGTTCCTTTCAGAACATTACTTATAATGCAGAAGTTCAAGTCTCCACTTTAAAAATAGACTTTCCTACAGAAGAAAAATATATGTTGGGCCATAGATTCTAAGGTTCTTAGTGCTAAATCAGGGCATGATTCTGATCTCAGTGCCACCTAGGGAAAATAGGCTTGAATAGAGATCCTTTAATATAAAAGACATCAGTTTCTGATCCATTTGAAAGAAAAATTATCTATGAATAAGAATGCAGAAATCTCAGAGCACGTTGGTCAATTAGATAGCATTTATTTTTTAAAAAAATAAAACAAATAATTGCTGTACAATGAGAGAAATCTTATGCTCAAGTTAGTTAAACTCCCTGCAGTTACACCTGTACCTTGTGGGCAATGTGCTGAATGATCCTGAATTTTTCCAAGGAAGAAAGAATCACAAAATATAGTATTACTTGCACATGTTTTGGTACCTCTTCTGTTTTACTCACAGTGAGGAAACTACCACCTCCAGAGTCGCATAACCAGATATTTTACCTCTCAACACAACAATGATCTTTGGTGAAGGGTGGCACATGGAACGGGCTCTTCAGCTCATGTATTGCTTCCTCTGCTAGCAAAGGTCTAGTACAAGACAGCTGGATACATCTCTTGCCATTCTCTCTCCTCTGTAGGCACCCACTGGTTAGCTCTCCATACGTGTCTCTGAGTGGGTCACATACTGTTCCCTGTTGAAGCTGCTGCATTCCTGTCTTCTCAAAGGCATGTTTGCAGGTAACCCAAGTTCTCCAGTCAACAGTGGCTGGGCTGACTTTTAGGCAAAATACATCAGGAAAAAAAGTACTATTTGAGTACTACAACCCTATAACTATTTTTGGTTTTACCCACCTGCATAACTAAACGTTTCAGGTCTGAAAAGACACAGAGAGCAGATTTGCCCCACAAGGAGAAATATCATGAAAACAGTGTTAGCGAGTCTGCATATTTTAACAGCTTAAGAAGGTCATTGCATTCTTGTATCAGACTCTTCAGTACTGGTCAAGAAATTTTATCTGGTTATTCTTCTATGAAGCTTTATTTGTAGCTGGCTATTTTTAATGGCACATACTTCTGCACAGCAAGAAGGGAAATCAAGAAAGAAAATTAGCCTATAATGTTCTTTTCTATCTGGTTAATAGGCTCCACGTGTATTATTTTATGACAGATAATTCTAACACATAATTGAGTGGGTTGTACTGTCAATGCATCCTGCCACTCTGCCAAAGATAGCAGCCCAAATGCCCTGCCAACAGCTGATGACAGCAGGATATCTCCAGGGGAGCAGATCCACCTGACAGAGGATGGTGAAAGACAAGTAGGAACTCTTTGAGAAGTCAGGAATCATCTGCCAGGCAAAGCCAGCAAGAAAACGATGAAGGAAGGCAATTAAGGATGAGGGGGAAGGCAAGGCCAGGCTGGGCAGCGCCCACAGCCCTCCAGCAGAAGGGGGGACAAGGGGCAAAGTATGATCTGCTGATGGACCTCCTTGCAGTTGACAACTCAACCACCACTTCTTAGTCTCACTACTGATGTCCCCCCAGTGTTATTCTGGCACGAGGGTGCCATGCAAATATTCTTTGTTTAACCAGCTCCACTGAAACAAACCCAGTTGTTACTACCCTCAAACCATTTCAACTACAAGTCATGCATGTCAAGATGATGACTGAAAGGACATCAGGCTGCAGCAAGGTGCTTGTATACATATAGCCACTAGAACTAGCTATTTTCCCATTTTGTCCTTGTGGTAGGCTAAGACCAACCCAATCATCTGGCTAAATTCAAGACTGGAAATTTTGTCTGTTAATATATGCATTCTTGTCTCTTGCTCCTCGAAACAGGAGGTCATACCTATCACATTCTGTGGTGTGTCTGTCATGAAGGTACAGTAAAACATCTTCACACAGATAATGCACTCAGACAAACTTTAATTCTCAAGCAATGAGAGATTAACAGGTTCTAGGTTTGGTGTTACCAGCTGGGGATATTATTACTCCACAGACAAGACCAATGACCCGAAGTGTGCCTGTGCTCGCACACATGCTAAAGGCCTGTCCTTCTTCTGGGGGGATGGTGCTGGTAGTGAGGGAACTCAATCCCAGGAAGCCTCCTTTGATGGCATCCCAACCCCAAGGAAAGGGCTTCCCACCACAGACATGCTGCTTCAAGGAAAACCACACAAAAAAGGTGGTTTCCAGTGGGGGTCTCATTTATAACCTGTTCCAGTCAGGGGTTGTGGGCATCCATGGCGATGGTCCAGAACATTCTCTGGGCTGAGGCTTCTCATTGCCTGGGGACTCCATGTGTTGACCAAGTGGTCCTGCCCTTCTCCTTCCCCCCACCAAGGCAGGGATGGGGTGGGGCTGTAAGGTACAAAAACAAAGACATGAAAGGCTGCCAGCCACTACATATCGGTGAGGGGGATGGGGTAGGGTGCTCCTTACACAAAGGACCAGCTACAATACAATCCCAGCAGCTGTATTTCAGTGTTAACTCAGAAATACAGAAGTCACATGAGCATCCATGCAGTGTATATTTCTGCCAGTTTCTCCAAAATTAGGGTATACTACCGAGAATTCTCTTGTGTTGCTTAAGGTGGGCTTTTCACACAGAGCTGTTGAAATCTTTTCTCTCCTCTCTTTTTGCAGCCTGAGCAAAAGACATGGCTGAGTTTGCCCAAACCATGGATAACAGCAGCAATCCTTTCCTTCTCCCTACCTTACTGCTCCTGCTGCAGAACACGAGCAACCCCGAAACCTCCATCCCTCCTGCTGGCTGTGAGATGACAGAATCGTCACCCACAGGACCTGGCTCAAGCAGGAACCACACTCTCTTAGACTACGGACTGAGGCCAGGGGAAATTGCAGCAGCCAGCATGGTTTGGGGAGTGTTGTGGCTGGTTTCTATCTTGGGAAACTTCCTTGTCTGCTTAGTGATCCACAGGAGCAGGAGGACACAATCCACCACCAACTATTTTGTGGTCTCCATGGCTTGTGCAGACCTGCTCACCAGTGTTGTGAGTGCGCCCTTCCTGCTGCTCCAGTTGACCTACGGCAGGTGGATGCTGGGGAACGGGATGTGCAAGCTGGTAAGGTACATACAGTACCTCACCCCAGCAGTCCAGATCTACGTGCTCTTCTCCATAGGCGTGGATCGATTCTACACTATTGTCCATCCCCTGAGCTTCAAAGTGTCCAGGGAGAAAGCCAAGAAAATGATTCTGGTCTCTTGGCTCTGTGGTGCTCTTTTTGCATCACCAGCTTGTTTTCTCTACAGCTCCAACAGTGACCACCACTGCAACTTTTTTCTACCCAGTTCTTGGCAAGGAACCGTCTATAGTATCACCCTCCTCTCAGTGGTGTTTTTGATCCCATCCCTCCTCATTATCCTCTTTTACAAGAGAGTAATTAAGTACATTTGGAGAATAGGCACAGATGGAATGACTGTCAGAAGGACAACAAATATTGTCCCAAGAACAAAAGTGAAAACCATCAAGATGTTCTTAATGTTAAACTCGATGTTTCTCCTGTCCTGTCTCCCTTTCTACATGGTACAGCTGTGGCACCCACAAGAAACAGACTATAGAAAGAGCTCCTTGGTTTTCCTGGCTATCACCTGGATCTCTTTTAGTTCCTCAGCCTCTAAGCCAACCCTCTACTCCATCTATAATGCAAACTTCAGAAGGGGGATGAAAGAAACTTTTTGCATGTCTGCCATGAAATGCTACAGAAGCAATGCATACACCATCACCACCAGTTCCAGGATAGCAAAAAAAAATCATGTTGGTATTGCAGATATTCCAGCGACGGCCAAAAGTGTCACCAAAGACTCCACCTATGATGCTTTTAACAGAGAAGCCAAGGAAAGAAAGCTTGCCTGGCCTATTCCATCCAATCCCCCAAATACATTTGTCTAGTGGACTTCATTGCTTTGAAAAGTTACCTTGTAGCCCCAGAAGAAGTAGTCTTCTCTCCTTTTTGAACCAATGTATAGTTACATATTTTTAACACAGGTTTTAGGGGGGAAAAAAAGAGATGTTTTATTTTATTAAATGCTTTGGGTTTGATGTATTTGTTCTATTTCATTTCAGTTATCATGTTCTGCTTTGGGGAACTCCTCTCCTGGAACCACCAGCAATGCTCTTCTACAAAACAAGAGTCCTTATACTCTCTATCTGTAGAGGAAAAAGGGAAAGAAAAAATACTGTTTATATTAATCCCCACACAGGATGGGCCACAGTATATAAATACCTAAATCCACCCAAAGCCATCTAAACTTCCTTCTGTTATGTCTCTGTGAATACCACTGCACTGTGGTTGTCCCTCAAGTTGAGACCCCACAGGTAAGATGTCCATACATGGGCCCTGTTGGCCTCAGCCTGAGCCTACTGACCTCATCAGTGGCAAAATTCCCACTGCCCCAGCAGGGTCAGCATTGGGTCAGCCCTGGATGCCTTTGCATCTCTGTCCTTGTGCCTCTCCAGAGGTCTCACAGTCCTAACTGCCCAAGAAAATTCCCCTCCTTTGTCTCGTCCTCCCCTCCTCCTCTCAAGCTGCTTCTGCACTCAGCCTGGTGCACCCACCCAGAAGCTGGGCCTGGGCACTGCCAGGGAGCAGACCTGCTGAGCAAAAGGAGCCATGTGTGTGACAGGCACCCAGGGCCTTCTCATATATGAAACTGAGTGTGTTCCCTGGCCTGCATCCCTTCTGCTGAGGCACAGCCATGGCACTGCAGCAAAGAGTGGCCTTTCCCAAACAAGAGCAGGAAAACAAGCTCTGCGGTCCCACACTTGCCTGATGGCATCCTCCACAGGGGTGTGTTCGAAGAGGTCCCTAATAGGTGTCCCAGAAGGGACAACCTGCCTGAGAGCTGTGGATGCAGGTGGAGGCAACTCCCGCTGCTCATTCTCTGCCAGCACTGTCCCAGTGGGACTGGCTGGGGCTTCAGTCCTGCTAGGAAGGGGAACAACACAAGCTGTGCAAAGTGGAGACCAGTGGGGAGAGGCAGGAGCTTCTTTGCACCACCCTGCCTGCCACAACAGTGACATACTCAAGAGAAATGGGCGCATGCAGTGCTACAGGCTGGGGGAAGAGTGGTTGGAAAGTTGCCTGGTGGAAAAGGACCTGGTGGCCAGGACTAGGAAAAATTTCTTCAACCGAAGTCATCTATGCTTCCTGAAACAGAGGGCATTTTTTTTCCTTTTTTTTTCCCCCAGTTGTCAATCTTATTAATAAGAATTGGACTGAGTCTGTGTGGGGAATATTGATTTTTTTTTTTCATCAGTTCTCACTGTGTTGTCCAGAAGTACAGTAGAACACCCTTAGAAAACACAGAGAACTACATATCCACTAAATTAAGTCAGCACTGGCATCTGGTTGGTGAATTCCCCTTACTCTGTTGGATCCATGTGGTCCTGTGTGCTGTAGCCCTGGAAGGTTCAGCTCAGGCTGCCACACTGCTCGCCTGCAAAATTTTCCTTTCTCTCTTTTTGCAATTTTGACAAGGGAGTCAACCAGACTGGAGATCCATCCATCCTAGTATCCTGTTGTTTATTGTAGCCATCAGTGGGTGTTTGACGATAGCATGGAGAAAGCAGAGACACTACACAGAGGACTCCTGATACATCCTTCCAGCCTCCAGCAGTCACTGGTAGGAATTAATACCCTTCATAGAGTAGCTGCCAAAGAGTGGTGCCATTCAGTAAACCCAGAGCAGGTGCAGAATGACCTAGTCACAGAGTCTGAAAGACAGGACTAACTGCCCCACTCTGCTTGCTCAGAACCCATCTGAGCAGATTTCAGGAACTTTTTGCCTGAGAATCAAGGATTTGACCTCTTTTCAGTTGAGAGTCTCAAGTACTTTTTTCCTATTCTCTATTTTCTTCTCAACTAGCTCCAAAAAAGTTAGTACATGGTGAACAGTTGGTCCCCATCCACTCTCTCTGTGCCAGTCTTGGGTTTGTAAATCTCTGTCACGTATTCTCAGTTATTTCTCTCCTGAACTGAGGAGTCTCATTGTATTCTGTCATTTCTTGCCCAGAACTGGCTCCAGATCAGCCTCTCCTTGGAGCACCCTGATGTAGCTGGCAGGGCATGGCCAAACATCCTCAGGTCCAGGCTATCAGCAGGTATTTCACACTCAAGTCATCCTAAAAGCAGTGTGGACACTTTGATCCCAAGTGTTAAACTAGGCAATAGAAGACAGTATGCAGGTGTCAGCTATCCCTCTACATACTCCTGTTTCAAAATTTCAGGTTCCCTGCTGTCTGTTTAAAAGAGACATCCCTTGTCACAACCTCCTCAGAGAAGGATTATTTTTTTCTTCTGCTTTCAGAGCAAATGTGGCACACTTGGGGTCCTGTTCATGGCTGGAGCCTGAAAGTGCAGCAGTAGTAAAAGTTAATAGAACAAGAGCAGCAAGTACTACAGCGTGTAATAAACATGCCTGAGTATCTGCCTTTTCCATCAGCAGGGAGCAGACGTTTACGTGTGTTGGAGTCCCAAGCTGACATCCTCTGAAGAGTCTCTTGTGCTGGCAGTGTGGGAGTGGGGAAACCCCTTTGTTGAGAAATAATCCTACACATATGGTATAAAACTTCCTTCCTCCTCTACAACACAAAGTATGGTTGTAAGAACCCTTGCTGACCGCAGGAACACTTCCAGTATGTATTTCACAAATTCAGAAATCCCCATTAAATAAGGATCTGATATTTCTCGTAAAGCCATTAGCAAAAAAATTCCCATGAATTAGGAGATGAAAGGACCTTGAAAAGGTGTGGTTCATGTTCTGAGCAGGTCGTTTCTCCCTGAAACATGTGCTTAGTTTTTCTTTGCCATTTAATTGCTTCTGACACAGTAAAATCAGATCTCAGGCCAGGTCAACTTTGCAACATTACTTTTAATGTTGGAGAATGTATCAATCATATGCAATGAGTCCTTGCTCAGTTGGACCCCAGAGATGTTCCAGTGGATGATGCCTGTGCACAGCCAGCTTTTGGCCCTCAGATGTGAAGCAAGCCTCAGACCATTATGGATCCCAAAGGAAAATACTGCTGCAGCCACCACAACGCAGGGGCTGCTGCCTTCAGAGTTGCTCCATTGCTGAAAAGGAACTAAGAGAGAGGCAGTCCATCCCTACAGCACTAGTTCCACACTGCAGACCCACAGCCTGCCAGGTGTCATTTTATGTACACAGACAAAGAACTCACTAGTGGGTGTGAAACCAGAGACTTCGGAGCAACTTTCCCTCTTGTGAACTCAACCACGTTTTCCTGCCTTCCAGAAGGTGTAAAACTACAGAAGGTGTCCAGGAAAAGTCCAGCATTGCCATGACACAACAGCTAGGGACATAATGCCCCCAGGCTGAAACAGCTGGTAGTTCTGCACCGAAATCATGGGCCTACCCGGCCCTGTGACCATGAGGGAAATCTGAAGGTTGGCTCCCTTAAACCACCTTCCCGCATCAGTAAAAGCCCAGTCACAGTTGTCTCAGAGTGAGCATGACTCTGATTGCCATAACCAAAACTGCTACACTGTTCAAAACATATTCTCACCAACATAAGCTGCTTTTGAACTTGGAGGAATGTGCCCCTGCAGCTGTGCCCTTATGCAACTACACTAATAAACCTTCCTGATTTCTACTTGCAACACGATGCAGCTTTCAGCATGTTCCTCTCCATCCTCTATTCCATCAGCCATGGCTGCTGACCAGGCTCATGCTCTGGCGAACATTGTGCTTCTGGGAGAGGTGCCTGAAGGAAGAAAGGCTGCCTGAGCTGCCTCGGCAGCTCCAGCCCTTCAGGTGACATCCAGCCACTGGAAGTTTGGTGCTGCTGTGTGAGAGCTGACAAAGACACCATGCTTACAGGTGCTGAAGATGGAAAATATCTGGCAGCTTGGCAGTTGAAATGGCAGCTACTCCATGCTTAGGGTTGACTTTGGACACCTGTAATGAAATGGATGGAGATTAAAAAGTGCTGACCTGGTGCTAGAGCAAGAAGAAATCCTTTTCCCTCCTTCTATCATTTTAGGACAGGTGATGGATGGGTTTGACAGCACCAATGCCAAGTACCTCCTGGTCTGCCAAGTCCCCAAAGGTACCAGAGACAGGAGAAAAATCATGTTCCAGTGGATGCTGCCTGTGTGCAGACAGCTTTTGGCCTGCAGATGAGCAAATCTGCAGATCTAAGATCTAAGCAAGAAATAGAAAATGCTGCAGGATTTTTCTGATCAATATAAACATATGTCTTCACACTCCCTCACTGCTGACAGACTGTTTCAGTGATATATCCAACAGAATAATAAAGTTAATGAGGAAAATAACAGAAGATTGGCGAGGAAGTTTATAAAAACACTGAAGTGACCTGGAGCTGAGGTGTAGAAAAACCCCATATATTATAATAATTGTTGTTTATCCTTGAGTGTTGGACAAGTAGAATATCTGTGATTTGATAACCCATGATAGAGTCAGCCTATTGAATATGCTTGAGATTCCCTCTGTGCTGTGAGAAAGATTGAAACACAGTGGTAAACTACACCTGCACGAATCCCTAAAATACAGGTGAGAACAGCAGGTTTGATGATCCTCCAGCATGGTCTGAACTCCATAGTGCCTCTGCTCAGGTGCTCCTTCAGGGATTCCCTGGCTGGTAACAAAAATAAATATACTCCTTGCATTTCATACACAGTTTTGTGGTTGTCCCTGTGTCCAGCCTGTACTGGCTTACACAGAGGGGTGAGGAAACTTTAACACTAGACCGAACAATGCTACTCAGGTAAAGGCAGCTCGAAGAAACACATTTTAATGTGGGAATAGCCAGCAACTGCCTCTAGGGCTTCAAAGACCTCTTGGGACACCCCAGTAACCCATAAAGGTTGGCCAGGTGCCTGGGATGCCAATCACTGCTCCCGCATGGGTAGGCATGCTTGTCCGTGAGCTTTTGTGTAAGCAGAATGGAAACCAGCATGTAGACGTGGACTGCAGGAGGCAGCAAGGCACTAGGACAGGTTTGGCACTTGGCAAACAAAAACTTCCAGTTCACAAACACATCTCAGCCCCATTTGCAAAGGAGAAGCTCTAGGAGAGAGGACTCCTGGATCTCTAGCCCATCTGCCCCTTGGTTTTGAATGTTTTCTGTGTGAGAACACAATACATGCCAAATATTGAACAACTTTTTTCCCATTAAGCAGACACATGTTAAGTGGAAACTCCATCGCTGCCATTTACTTTTGCTAAAAAGTGATTTGCAGTTGGGAATTACTATTACAAATTGTCAAATTACGTCACTCCCTTTTTATTTCAGCAGAAAACTGGATTTTTGGTTAAACATCTTTTAAAAGCTTCCAGCTGAAGGGGTGGGGGCTAATGAAAAACAGAGAAACACATTTTATCTATTTTTCCCCCAGCCTCCCAGAGGTGATACCAAAGTGGCTATCATCCATTACTGGACTTAAGAGTTTCCACATACCCACTTAAGAATCCCCTGAGTTTTTCAGTCTCCTCAACTCAATCTGTTTGACTTCAGAATTAACTGACATTGATTTAGGAGTTGGTTTTCCAAGGTGTTGAACACACACCATTGATTTCAGCTGAAATTCTGAGTGCTCAGCCTTTCCCAACATCAGATCCCTCTCGTTTAAAAGAACAAAAAGCAGATTTGAGGTTTATTAAAGCCAGACCCACATGCTAAAAGGAAGGGTTAACTCCCTAAGTTGTTCTGTAAGTTAATATGTCTTTATTAATTGGCTCTCTTCAACCTAGCAAGTGTTGTGGAATAGACCATTACAAATTACATAAGCTTTACTTGAACTAGTATCTAGTAAAACATAACATACCTACTGGAAGATTGTTATATGTCACCTTCTGATGAGCAGCCTGGACTAAAACAGACTTTTTTCTACATTACTGCTAACACACACAAAGTCTTCTTTCATTTTTTTCATGAGGCCAGTCCCTGGATAAAATTCTAAGTGGCAAAGGCAGCAGTAATTCCTTTGTGTTCAGCATCCCAACCATTTTACACCAGCTCTCGATTTGGTCCTACATTTTCAGGGGAATCAAAAAAGAAAAAAATATTACATCATCAAATAATTTAATTTGTTCTTGTTTCATGCCTGGCCAGACACTAACTTTTTCTCTGCATAGACAAGTAAAAGCAAGAGATGCTTTTGTTTCCATGGTTTGGGGAGGAGGGACTGATCAAGGACTTGAATTTTTTTGAGGCCACATAGAATTAGACAGCAGAGACCACAAACAGATGAGTGTAATTAGCCATCTTATTTCCAAAGGCATCACAGCACTTCTCTTCAGCCCTGGAGACTTATACTATCTCCACTTCCATACAGACTTCACAGAGTCCCTTCCCGTATCAATCCAAATACAGGGAGGAAAACGATTAAGTGATATCCAGAGTTAGCAAGATTTCAGATTAGTTACCAGTTAGCTGTAAATGCAGCAGGAGTACCCCGATTTCCTTATTAACTCACAGCACTGATGTGAGAGCTGATCTGCTTTTTACAGACTCTGAAACAGTTACCTAGTTGTGTCTTCAAAGACTGCTTCCCACTTGTTGATCATGTTAACTGTCAGAAGAAATTTCTATCCAGGTAACAAATCACTGGAGATTTGTCTTTAAGGGAAATATTACCTCTTTCCTCCACTAAAAAAAAAAAAAATCATACTAGTAAACACTTTTGAGTATTGTAATTCAGGTATTTGGTGCCATCATGGAGGTTTTGCTTGGGAAAGGACATAGGAGGAATGTCTTTGATTGAATATGACCCCTTTCAATGGTCTACGAAAACTCTCCATGGATTTGCTGCAGTTGCAAGGGTGTAAAGGATGTACATGTTGCAGTGGCTTTTGTAGTATAAGCAAAATGTGTGCATGGAATCTATGATAAACTGTTTGGTGAACAGAGAAACAGTGATCTGTACAGAGAAAAGCTCCTCACAGAGCCCAACCACCCACCTGCCAAGCTGATCTAGAAATAAGAGCATTTCTCATCCTTTACAGAGCACCCTCTATGACTTGTTCTTTACATCCAATATTTTCCCCTGTGATTGCTTTGTGATTGCAAGACCAGTAGCATTCTCACCTCAGTTCTCAGAAGATGGTTTTCTTCTAAATTTCCCTAAAAACATCCTTTATTTCTCTTTTAACTCCAAATAACAACCAACTAGCTTAAAAGAAACATAGAGCATAACTTAGATTAGGACATCCTATTCACAAATATCCCTTAGGAATTACCTGAACAGTGCCAAACCTTCTGTTGCACACTTGCAGCAGGAAAGTTCATATAAACAGGCTGCAATCCTCATTTAATTTATATTCTCATTTAATTATACACAATCTTCCGCTGGTAAAAATCTGGCCTTTAAAACTGATAGCACATGATAAGAGTTTTCCAAATATTATAGGGGCAGAGACTGTGTAAGAAATTAGTAGCAATGCTCCTATTTCCAAGCCAAAGTCATAAAAAATGAATACTAGAGTTTCAAGCTCACCTGACTAGACTTTTATCAGTCATATATTTAGTTTTACCTAATATTTTTTTCAGAAACCACTTCATCAGCTTAAGTATTCTATAGAAAATCTCAGAAGTGCCAATTGAGAAAATCACAGATTTTTCTTTTGTTGAGAAATTTATTACATACCCTACATGTATAAAACTCCTTAAAGAAAGGTTTTTCAGCCACCAACATAAGAGAGATGTAAATTTTGAAATCCCAGTGTAAGCGAGCAGCTGATTTCAGCTTTACAGAGCAATCTCCAAACTCTTCAACCATTCTGATTACACGGAAGTTTTCTCTCTTAGATGGACTCTGGTCAAAATCAACCCAAAATGGAAAACTAGAACCAAGAATCTCTCAGACTTTTGGGTACACCAAGCTTATTTAGGGACTTGTTTATCACCAGCCTGGTTTTCTGGAGAACCTGCAGCCTGCATCAGCAACGTATGGATCCCTTTACCAATTCCAACTCAGTTTGAAAGGGAAGTCATAAAGCCAATGCAATTTGGACAATCAACAAATCTAGGGCTGAGTGGAATAACCTATCTACTTGCAGGGAAAAGCAAAAGAGACTCTTTTTGTACTCTGAGAGCAGCACACCAGCCAGACAGCACATGTCCCGCTTATCCACCAGTCAACTGCAAGTGTCCCTAAAGATCAGCCACAGCCTGGCTGTCTCCTACCCATAGCAGGGTTCAGGGAATAAAAGAGGAAAGAAAAGTGGATACTGAGTGAAGGAAAAGGAAGAATAAGGCAAAGATCACAAGCTCAAAGGAAACCACTGTTGAGACTTCGCAAACTGATCAACTTGCTTTAGAGTGACACAGTCAGAATCCCTTCTCATGAGACTTTACCATGCAAACATTTCTCTAATTTCAGTGTATGAAGAGCACAACCAAATATATTAACAATATGAGATGAGGAAAAAAACAAGTGTACTATGTATTCATTCTTCATCCAAATGTTGGTGCAAAAATTAAAACCACTAGTTATGCACTTCTGTATGGTTTAAGTGTAAGGTTATAAGTGATTAAATTGAAGCAGTTTAAGAAGCTTCTGCCTTTCAGATGAGAAAAAAAAACTGACTCTAAATAGGTGCAGTCCAATCAAAGCCAAAGGAAAACAATCTTACGAAAACAGTGCTTCAGTGGCCCCAGCAATACCAGAAACACTCTCTGTTGAAGGCAACAGTATTTTAATCTTCAATTATTAAAATAACAATTTAAAATGACAGTTCTGTCCCAAAAAACCTTGAATAGGAAAGCAAAGCTGGTATACAGATAGGAGGAGAGCTTGGAATCTTGGAATATTGGATTAATTGTTTAACGAAAAGCAACTCAAGTTCTATTTTTCTTTGGAGGGTAGGAGTTTGCAGGGGTCCAAGTCACTACCCACAGGACAAGCAATTGCTGACAAGCACTGGCGACCACAGTTGATTCTTTCTTGTAGCCCAATCACTGCAAGAGAAACACTACTAAGTCTTCCCTGCCCCTTGCTATAGTAAAATTGTGTCCTCAAAAGCTCTCAATGCTCCTTGGAAGGCTAGCAGTCAGCACCCAATAACAGAAACAAAACTGGAGTACATCAGTATTGATCCTCCATTCTATTCTTACCACCTCCATGTAGATCTCCAAACCACACACGATAGAAAAATGGCACACATGGAAGAAATTAGCACTTAAAAGCATCGCTGACAATCCCTGCACTTGTCTCCATCCTTTCTAATTAACTTGAAATTGTTACTTTATAAAATTTTCCCTCATGTCTGAAAACAGGTATATACTAATAAGGACAGGGGAAAAGAAGTTTTACAGTAATAAAGACAATCATTTTAATCCATGTTAACAGGTGATAAAGTCACAGTTGGTAGTATTTCTGACAGACCAAGACAAAGCTGTGTTAATAACAGGCACATTTGTTTTGTTTCTATGCCTTATTTCATACAAAGAACATGATTCAGAAAAAAAATGCAAGGTGAATGCAAGCAATCACAAGAGGTCATTCATCATTCTGCCTACATTCTTTTATTAATACATTCACAGAACTGCAACTGTGCTCATTCCACAAGTAGTCCCTGGCAGAGGGATTAAAACAGACAACCTTTATAATTGTTCTTCAGCTGTCAGTCAGCCTTTTTTATCTGCCAGCACGTGTAGACATTATCAGCTCCATTACAATGTAGATTGGATTGAAATGATGACAACATTAAGCGGCTTCTGAAAAAAAAAACATTACGTAAATTCAAAAAATGGAAGTAGTTAATTGGCTGCTTCTCAAACACCCAGAGCAATCCTCTTCGGTTCCATTGGTTACTACTAATAAAAAATTACTATTTTATTTCAGAAGGCAAGAAACCCTAAGAATAAAGTAATGAGAAACACACCTTGCTGAAGTGAGTGCTCACACTGATACATCCCTGACCGAGCCATCACCTTGAGAAGGTTTACACAAATACTTGTCACAAGAGTCAGCAGCTGATCAGAAAGCCAGGCAAACCTCCTTCCCCTTTTGCTATCCAAGATTGCAGACAGGACCCCAGATTTAAATGGAAAACCAACACTGTTATTGTATTTACTTTGATGAAACCTTTTCTCAGTGATGTTCATGAGATAAAATCACTTTGGGCCAAAATTTTTAAAATTAATCCCCACCCCTAATTCTATAGGCTGTTTCAAGTGTGTAAACCTAAGCTAAACTTCTCCCTTTGTTTGAAAGCACTGTCACTGCTGAAAATGCCAGGCAACCTAGAATTTTACAGAAATACAAGTAACAGAGTCATCTAAATCCCAGTGTTTCAAGTTAAAGACGACTTACCAGTCTGGGAGGAGCAGAACTGTTTCCCAGCATCTACATGCTGGAAGAATATGCCCAGCATCTACAACTGAACAACATCACTGCTGTCTGCTAATGCTGCTGCCTTCTTCCTCATCATACAGTTTATCAGAAAAATGCTTGAGCAAGCAAAAAACACTCTGGAGGGAGCTGCTACCAGCTCTGCTTGCGCTCGGCTGAGAAACAAGAGGGTCCTGAGCTACAGAGGATGATGATATTATTAAGAGCTTGGAGTGCAGAAAGGGTATTTACACTGATGTTACTGAGAGCTTGAAACATAGAAAGGGTACTCAGTATGATTTGGTGGGTGTGGTACAGAGCGTGTGCAGAGGCAGAAACAGCAGAGTAACTCATGTTTTTATATAGTTGTCTGGAAAAGGAACCCCGGCAACTTTTGAAAATAGCTGCCAGGCCACCTGGGGAAGAAAAGAGATTCACAGAATACACTTTTCCCACAGGAAAAAGGGAATGCATACTGCAAAGTGGATTTCAAATGGGAGAGGAAAGAAAAAGCCCAGAAATGCAAAACAGAAAACACTGACCTAGCAACACGGCCAGATCTGTGTTTGATATAGAGCAGGAAAGAATTGTTCTTACATCAGCAGGCATTCACAGCATACCACATAAGGAAATGGTGAGGTTGGAGGCCACTGCTGGTATGCTCTATCCCAAGAACATGGAGCATTGCTGTCGCCAGCACCATAAAACTTGACCAAAATGTATTTTCTGCACTGCCATGAGAAAGAAGGCACGGAAACAAGTCACCCCTCATGGCAAGTTGTTTCTATTCACACTGAATACAGTCTCATGAAAACGCATTTTATAACCCACTTGTAGTCTTTTATTCACAAATTTATTTCATCAACAGAACACCTATCAGCTGCAGCATAGTTAAGAATGTCACCAATACCCACCCAAACATATAGAGATCATACACAAGAATTGCTTGAAGCAGCAATCAATGTTAGTAGCATTGATTAAGCCAGTTGTGAGTTAACGCAGATACCCAAAAAAGCAGAGTTAATCCTGTACTTTTTATAAAAGCAAAATTCTGCCTTCCAAGTGCTTTTTATAGAGGAAAAAAAGAAACTGAAAATCAGTTGTTTAGGTTCTTTAAATTGTTTTTTTTATCATGAAGTCCTGACGAAAATCATTAGCTGAACAATGACAACGTTTTCTAATTGCAATTTAAATATTGCTCAGATACCCACCCAACCTGGTCTTGAACACATCCAGGGATGGGGCATCCACAACTTCTCTGGACAACCTGTGCCAGTGCCTCATCACCTTTACAGTAAAGAATTTTTTCCTAATATCTAATCTAAACCTACCCTCTCAGTTTGAAGCCATTCCCTCTTGTCTTGCCACCACAGACCTTTGTAAATAGCCTTTCTCTATCTTTCTTGTAGGCTCCCTTCAGGTACTGGAAGGCCATAATATATCTACACACACAAATCTTTACTTTCCATAAATACAGCATCAGCTGAATTTTAGTTCCCCAATGTGCTATTCTGTATGTGATACCTCAGATTTTACTGTGGATTAGAAGTTTGTTTTCTCTCACAAATTCACAACAGAGTCATATAAGAAACTCAGTTATTAACAGAGAAATTAATGCCCAATGGCACTAGCAGCAGTAACTCACAAACTGGTATGTATTTTGCCTTGCTTGCCTGCAACAGCTGATCATCTGTCACTCATGCTGCAACTCATGAAGAGGACTACAGTTCTTATTTCAGCTTTGCTCTGATTTCTCTGCATTTTGAGATTAGTCTCAAAAATTTGGTTCTTATATTGACAGTAATTTTATAGGTAACTGTAGAGATTACAATTTCTTGGACAGTAGGAACTGGAACTATGATCCCAAATCTTCTCCACCTCTTCATGGGATTCCAGGAAAAACTAGATTCATTATTGATGTAGATTAATCTTCACCCTAAAATGTAAAAAGGAAAAAAAAGAAAAAACAGTTACAGGCACTTTCTCAAAGTTAGCCAGGTTTCAGCTGACAAGAAAAAGCTTTCTGAAATTTGTGTAATACATTAAAAAAACCAAACCTCTAAGTTAAAATAGTCTTTGCAAAACACTTAACAGAATACTGATTTTTTGACAAACACTTATCAGATCATGAAAGCAGACTTTGATTTTTTTTTTTTTTTTTTTTTTACACACAATTTCAAAATGTTCTCAGCTAAGTGACAAGTCAATTAAATGTATCCACTTCACTGTTCAGGATTCTATGCACGAAGCATATAAAAAGAAGACTTAATGCATGTTTTTCTTGTGAAGCTGCCACTATCTAGTACATCCTTACAGTGCTTACTTCATCATCATCAACTGAGTTCAGTCTCATTACACTTAACTGTAATTACAGTTCTAGTGTTGTTGTAAACACCAAATAGTAGACAACCTTTTCTGGAGACTGCATAGTTTCCAAGAGATACCCACCTTTAGCTGGGCAAATGGCTCTAGCTGAGCATTAGATTTCCACAGGAAGTAGGAAAATGAAGCATTTCCAGGCTCATTTCCTTCCTTCAGTACGTGTGAGAGAGAACCAGCTGTGCTCACTAACTGCAGCAGAAATGTGAGAAAGGCTGTGCCCGTTTTGCACAAGGAGAGGATAAGACTATACCATCCTTCATTATTTAGGGTACTAGATGAGACTCCTAGTCAGAGGACTTGGTTGTTATCACTTTGAGGAGCCACATCAATGTGGATGAAGACTGTAAGCATTAGAGTAGCAAACGAACATGAACCACAAACATTTGTTAGTTTTCAAGAGGAACTGCTAAACTTCAAGCTCCAAAATGAAGGGCTCCCGGAGATCCAGCTAAGGCCAAAAAATTCATAACACAGCACGATCTGTCACATGATGGAAGCCATGGAACTTTAATGATTGCTGCTAGGAATCCTACATTTTGTAATAAACTACAGTATCTAAGAGCAGATTGAAAAACTACAGTTAGAGCCTGCAACTATGAGTCTCATATTTTTGCATGGAGGACAAACAACAAAACCACTGAAGATGATGCAGGCTGTAACATGCCTCGTCTATCTGCATGAAGTACAAAAAACCTGTTAGAACATGGATGTGGCACTATCTGTGCCACAGAGCTGGACTCAGGCTTGCCAAACACAATCCTGTAATGTCAACTGCTGATTAAGCCAAGAAGCAGAAGCCATCATGATGGGGAACAGAAAAAAAATTGTTGCCCATCACATTGAGAAATTCCAACTCACTGTCTCCTTCAGAAAATAAAACTTTCTGCTGAGAGGCTTCTTGTTTGGTGAAACACGGAAAGAGGGAAGAAAACAAACAGGGTATTTCTGGCAAGATCAGAGCTGAGTCTGTCACATTACCTAGTGCTGAGTGGACCTGTTCTTGTCACGTACCATAACTCCCGTGCATGTTTTCTACATTCCTGATTCAGAAAGACACTTAAAGCATACACATAAAATTTGAAATATATGTTTAAGTACAATACATTGTTTACATCTGAAAGTAGACTATGCAAGACTAACTCTAGCCCAAAGTAATACATTACACTTCTGGTATGATCATGTTACAAAATCCAGCTACAAGGTTCACAGAGTATAGTTCTGAACATTTGGCCTAGGATTTTTCTTCCTCCATAAAATGGCCATGCAAGCATTCAATACAGACAAAAATCCCCAAACTTACATGCTGGCTTTATTGCTCTTTCAGGACAAACTGCAGTTCCAAACTTCAAACACACGGGGTGGATGACCGGGGTCAGGACATGGACAACACAACCTGAACCCCCATATCCTCCCCATCTCTACTTCAGTATTACTTAACCTTTCATAATAGTTTCCTGTATCTGTGCAACATTTATAGCAATTTTTAACTAAGTGCATGCTTGGAGGGTCTAAAGAATAAACTTAAAACCATGCCTTAAGGTTCAATATATAAGTGCTTAGAGTGGAATTCTGAAAACAATTGTGCTGTACATTGAAATTATTTTCAGTGCTTTCAACTCATCTTGAATTGAGGTAACACTAAACAGACCCAATTAGTTCAATAAAAAGAAGGCAACATTCAGTCTAGCAAAGTCATTCATTGTAATATTTATTCTATGAAATAATGAAGAAAACATAAGATTAAAAAATGTTCCATGCATTTCATAAAATACAGAGAAAGACACTGCCATAAACAAAACAGAATAAGCAAGCCAAACCCCCACTGAAAATCCAGAGAGCTCCACTCTCCATGTCACATCATATGAATACAAAAAGCATATCCAGGAGAAAGAGCAGTCTGAAGAAAGTGACAGGTTATCTGTAAATAACCAGTATGAGTAAATCAGCCCACGAGAGTTTTGCCATTACCTTTCTTATAAAACTGATGCCACTTGGTTTCCTTGCTACCAGTTCTTGGCATTATCTTTGTCTGGGAAACCAGGACAATGCAGCAGAACCCATTTTAAGTTGCTGTCCAGGAAAGTACTAGGGCCCAAAATGTAGGGAGCTACAGAAAGATAGGGCCCAATGGGTGAGAGGGAATGTCTGGAAGCAAGATGCAGGGACATGCTTTGACTATCCTACCAGAAGCATGGGAGGTAGAAAATATACTCAGTGAAAGAAGTATGGGCAGAAGAAGGAAATATATCTAGTACCTCTCTTGAAGAATCCCTATCACATATAGGACATGCTGGATTACAGAAGGATGCTGAGAGCAACATCTTCATTTAGGTTACAAATTACATCACTATAAACCTTCTTACTGAAAGCTTTTGATTCATTTCCTTCTCCCCGACCTACAGTACTCTGTTTGGCTTTAGCAAAGTTGTTATGAGATCCTTCTCTTGCTTTTACTTTACAGAACCTCCCAGACTCCCACAGTGGTTAACAACCACATAACTACCAAAACCAAAACCAGTCTAATTCTGGGCTCTGATATAAAAGCAGCCCCCATTTCGTAACAGGAATTCCCAAAAGCTGCCATAGCTCTATTTGGGGAGCGTGGTGTAGCAAAAGAAAGAACAATGCTCCACTTACACAAACACCTACTACCCCAAAAGCCCCACTCCACACAGCCTTAGGAACACCATCAAAGAGTTTCATGTGGGGAGGAGCAAAGAGAAGACAGCAGACTGGGATCCTTGCCCCTGCATCTGGGGATGCATCCACTTCTCAAAACAGCATTCTTCTGTGAGTTACCGAGGTATCTCTGCTGCAGTGTGGAAGGTTCTGCATTGGCCTCCTGTCAGTGATGCATCACAGGGGAAGACTGTTATGGTTAAAAATGTGATTTTCATGTTGATTCTTTCAAACATAAAGCTAGGAATTCCTATTTTTAAAAAAATTTCAGTAGAGTGTAATCTAGCCTGTAGCATGAAATATTACAAAATTAGAAGTAGTAAGATATCGAATTGCCCTTTGCTACATCTTAACTCTCTCCCTTTGCATAAACATATCAGGAATATGACTTTATATCACATGATCTTTTCACCTTCCGATTCCTGGAATAACCTTATTTCATTCCCTGGACATGCACAAATGAGTCAGAAAGAAGACTCCATAGGAAACGCCAAGTCCAGCATTTCTCACTCCAGAGTGCTTACGGCCAGAATACTGGTTTTTTGACGGAGTTTTTAAAATTCAATTACGTTTTATGTGCTCCATTCACCTCGCATTAAGAAAACAGAAAATGCTGTAAAAGATTAAGGTCTCAGGTCTTCACGGGCCTTAGTGAAACACAAAGATTGAGTCTTCTTTTAAAATAACTGCCCAGCTTCCTACCTAGTGTAGTATATATGTTGTCCATGTAAACATTACACAGAGTCTTTGTACCACCCACAAACCTCTTTGCTTCGATCAACTATTTGTGCCCAAAAGCACATCCTTATGTTTCTTCCTACACCACAGCCATCCTCCTACACCACAAAAGATGTAAAAAAAATCAGGAATTAAGCATAGGCTGGATACTTACAGGGATTGCTGCTGTTTGCTTCCGTCTTCCCAGCCTTAGCAAGTTTGGTTGAGTTCTGCTGTGCTTTGCCTTGCTCCTCTCCAGTTAGCAGGGCTTTTATTTCAGAGGGGATTTTCCCTTGGTCCATTGCCATGCACCACTGCTTGTACTGAAATATGCAAACACATTAGGCATTAGTAAACTGCCAGGATCACATTAGCAGACAAAACAGAGCTCTAATCTTTACCTTCCGGTATATTCATTTAAAGTCTGAATTTACTGAGCTGAAGCCTCTTATGAAACTGCAGAGCACTAATGAGCTAAGCACGTGTCCATGGTTGCATACCTGGCCTCAGTAAATCCTGTTTCAATCAATAAACTGCTACTCAGTGGCCATACTGGACAGAATACTGTAATTATTAAACAACATGGAACACTTTGTGCAATTTCTTGCTGCTGACATGCAAGAATACCGTTCCAGTTCATGGCCTATTAAAAACAAATATTTCACATGACTGTGCAGCTGATGGACTATTAAGAGGTCCTTTCTGATTGTGCAAGGCACAGTTGCAGCACATGTGCCTTATTCCTAGCTTCCTCATCTTAAATTCTTCACTGCCAAACCCAGAAGCACATCAAAAAACCTGTGGGCAGCTGGCTGACTTTTCACCTGATCTTAAACCTGATTAAAACTGATTAAAACTTGTGCTGATTAGCCCTGCCTACTCAAAAAAACCTAAAGCCAGGTCAAGGCAATACCCTCAGCTCCAGTGAAATTTCAATAGCACCTCAATACCACTGAGGAGCTGTGCCTGATTTCCAAATGAAACACTCTCTTTGGTTAACACTGCTTATTTGGCCAAGACACCCATCTTACATGTGCTAGAAAACAGGACAGCTGTGCAACCATCTCTACAGAGAGCATGCTGCAAGAATCAACTTCCCCAGCAGAGAAGCAATGACACGCTGTGTATGTATGTTCCCCCAAGGGAACATCTACCTGTTTCTACATCTGCCAAAGGTTACTCAAAACAAATATTTCAAAGACAATAGACTCAAATGCAATGGCACTTTCTTTGCTTGCTTCTTGTTCAAAACCAGCAGATAACTTGTGACATGAAATTCATATTCTACACACCGAAGAAGGCAAACAGCTGGATGCATCTGATGTTTTGATACCTTCTGGCTAGCCAAATGCCACTGTCAGTCACCATGATTTTGAGAAAAAATGTTCATGAGCATAGGTCCCAAATAATACTGAGGATTAGGTTCAATGATAGTTTCTTACCATTTCAAGCTCTTCTCTGAGAGCGCAGATGGCTCGCTCTCTGCTTGAAACCAGTTCCTCCAGGTACTGGTACCTCAGCTTCTTCCTGGCCCTGCACTCTCTTGCACTCTGACGACTTCTTTCAAGTTTTGCCTTCAGATCTATTTTGGCTGGTTTACGACCTCGTTTGCCTGGTTTCTTTACTTTGCCTCCAACCACCTGGAAAAGAAGGGCACAATAAAGATCCTGTTCTGCAAAGGTAATGCTGTTACCACATGATTGCAACTACTCGGTGTCTCAAGTATAAAATCTTGCATACACATTCACTGATTCTGGAGCAACAGAGAAAATATGAATGCTGATGTATGAAGTTTTCAGTAACGGCATTAAAAACAAAAGAGAGGGATATGATTTCACAGTGAAGTAAGTGCTTAGGCAGTCCTGTTCTAAATGCTACTAATCTGATTTGGAGCTCCACAAGATGGCTGAGGTTGGCAAGGACCTCTGGAGGTCATCTGGACCAACCACTCCAGCTCAAGCAGGGCCAGCTGGGGCTAGCTGCCCAGGACCATGTCCAGATGTCTTTTAAATATCTCTAAGAAGGGAGACTCCACAATCCCTCTGGGCCACCCATGCCAGTGCTCAGTCATCCTCATAGTAAAAAAACCCAAACATTTCCTTATGTGCAGATGGACCCTCCTGTGTTGCAGTTTGTACCCACTGCCTCTGGTCCCACTTGTGTACCACTGAAGAAAGCCTGTCTCCACCTCCTTTATACCCTCCCTTTCAGGTATTTGTACACATTGATGAGATCCCCTGAGCCTTCTCCTCTCCAGGACAGATGGTCGTGGCCTTTTCAGCCTTTCTTCACAGGAGAGATGCTCCAGTATCTTCATCATCTTAAAGGCCTTTTGCTGGACTCTCTCCAGTGTCTCCATTTCTCTCTTGTACAGAGGAGGCCAGAACTAGATACAATATTTCAGATATCTAGGAGGGTATCTGGGACATTGAGGAAGCATAGTCAACTTGTAGTGAAATCAAGTTTAATATCACTAACAACTCATGCTCTAGTACTTGCCAGAAATATTAGAAAAATTATATTATCTAGAAATATTATACTATGCAGTTTAACATTTTATTTTGGAAAAAAGTATAATCAATGTAATCCAAAACTTAGTTCTGCTGCAATCAACAGTTTCAGCCCACTCCAAAGATGAAGCTTGTCAGAATTATTCACTAGCCATCTGAGCTTACTCAGGCCATGTTTCTTTCAGAGGAATCTTCTGAGGAGTTTTACTCAGTCACACCAGGTCCTACTTCTGCTACCTCTGCTCCATCAGTACCAAACCACTCTGGCCATGATGGCCTTCGAAACGTTATTACACAGCCTGGTGTGAGTCTCCTCATGCAACCTATCAGTGTTCAACTCTCCCTGTACCTAATTTAGGTCTCCCTTCCAGAAACAGAACTCCCTAGTTTCTTGCCCTACGGAATGCAGATTTTGCAGTCATTTTCCCCTCTTCTTTGTGCCTCCTTTTTAAGAGGTCTGAAAGCTTCTCTTGCTACAATTAAAATAAATTTTTTAAAAAAGGAATAGTTTCCTCTGTGTTTACTCTATGCTTCCCCACCCAAATATTTTACTCTTAGCACGGGAGCATAGCACAAGAAAGTTTTAAATAGGCTCTGAAGCTTACTTCACTGGTCATTGGGTAGTATCACACTGTAAGCATTACATCAGCCACACACCCCAGCTCCCCTCTGAAGTGAGGATTTCTCTTTATTTGCATTCTGACCACACTGTTTGAATGGAGGGGGTGTGGAGAAACACAATTAACACACACACACACCTGCATAGAAGAATTTCACTGCTGCTTAGTATTTCACCATACTGTATACAGACAGGACTTTTTCTAATAGGCAGTGTTCAAAATATCAGAGTTCAAAATAAAAAAAAGGCACTTTTACTGTGTAATGGTACAAAATAAATAATTTTCAATATTCAAAGAAGTCACTTGTTCTACAAACTTAGCAGGCTGTAATAAAAGCAATTCACTAGGGTGAATTGATCTGCTAGAATGAAGAGAAAAAAAAAAGGACTATACAATTCAGCCTATTCTTTCTTTGGAAAGTGAGACAACAATCACATGCCAACATAATCCTACCCTCTCTGTATTGCCTCTCCTAATTTATTCAGGAGTAGCTAGCTACCATAAGCAAATGAAGGAACAGAAAGTACTTAATGGACATCTATGATAATGAAACAAACACAATACATTCAGAAGAGCAAAGAAAACAAATCAAGCTCTTTTACACTATAACAGCTGAATACAGTTTGAATAATCCACTCACTCCACCAAGTACTTCAATTCTTGAAGACTTTCAGCACCTGAGGCTTTTCTGTGCCAGTGCAAGGTAGTTCAAAGTAAATCTTTGAATTCAAGAGCTAGATAAGGTCTTGTAGAGAGGTACACTCCAGCTCTCTTAAAAAACCTTTGCCACTGAGTTCTGACCCTCTAGAAGTAGAGTGAGCTAGCTTTTAAGGCTGGAGCCCCAGCACACCCCACACTGTTGTATGAACAAAATAACTCGAGTCTTAGTCCAGCACAGGAGCAGTCACGGCCATGCCCTTTCACCACAATGTCAGGCAGGTGAATAGTTCCCACCACCCTGTTTCTCACACACAGCAAGTTAAAGACTGCTTAGCACATTGCAAATGCATCCTGGATCCACCATTACCAATTAATTGCTTTCCCTTTAGTTACTCCAGAGAGCTTTCTACAGACTGGTGTACTAATTGCTCTCTCTCCAAGATCTTTTATCACTGCAGTAATCCTGCACACAAGCTCTCTTATGATAGGAAAAAGGCTTGTACCTTTTGGGTTTTTGACCCTAATAATCTGACTTCACACCATCCCTAAAGAACTCGTACTGTCTTTATGGCTCCTGGAGTTCACCATACAATTAAGCATCACACTGCAAAGTTGGTTTGGTAAGCCATTTAATCAAATCCTGCATCATCATCATCACTTTTCCCTTATCAATATTTAAAAGCTCCTGCTGTAATCTTAAGCAACCCAGCCGGAGAAAAAAAGGCCTGGGAAATCCTTTGCCCCCATCCAACATTACCATATCCCCCTGGCTTCCAAGTCATGTTTGCCTACTCAGTTGCTATGCTGATGTGACAGAAAGAAGACAAAGCAGAAGTGATAGTTGATGTTGAACATGGCAACAGACCAAGAAAAAAGCAGGCAAACATTTTCTGTCCCTTTGTATTCCTCTGGAGTTTATAAAGGGATGTGATCTATTAGCGTTCAGCAGTAGGAATCTGGGTTTTTTTCCAGAGTCATGAGTCATAAGCAATCAAGACCCAGAACAACATCAATTATAAAATTTGACATAGAAATATTAGTAATTACATGCATTAGTTAGATGTATGACCAAGCCCCACTTCAGTTCGCTCAGACTTCAGAAAATGGAAAAACATAATTCTTTCCCCAAGGTACATGGTGTGATTCTTGGGGTGTCCTGCGCAGGGCCAGGAGTTGGAGTGGATGATCCTGATGGGTCCTTTCCAACTCAGAATACTCTATGATTCTAAGATTTTCTTTTTAATACAGTACCCAGATCAAAACCTAATTCTTATCTGCCATCAGTGTTCAACCACAAAGTTATGTGACCTGGAATTGGAAATAGCTGCAATTACTTGACCTGACATAGAAAATCTCTCACATTTCTGGATTTTTTTATTAGAAGGATGCAGCAGCTACAAAAGCACTTCCAGAATGCACGACAGAGAGTCCTCCTTAGGAAGGAGATGCATACATAATACAGTTACTAGCACTCACAACTCTGGGGAACTGAGCCCCTCGGATCGAAGATTTTGATAAAGGGGCCTCATTGTGACATCTGCAGGTTTTAAACAATTCGGCAGATTAAAACAACACTATCTGAAGTGTCAAAGCAACGCTGATCACATTGACCAGTTCAGCATTTTCCAGCAGCTCAGAGTTCATTCACCAATAAATCAGCAGTTCTACCAAACAGTAGTCGAGATCCAGCTCAAAGAATCATCTTAAGTGGACTCTTCATTGCATTAGCAGCTGAAGGTACAGGTGTGCAGAATTTAATTTAACATGGAGCTGATGACCATATACAGAATTTACATAAAACTGTAAAAATTATTAGTAAGAAATAAAACCTAAGTGCTGCATTACAGTAGAGGGGAGAGGAATATATTCACGCTGGCAAACATTTTCTCAAAATCAGAAAGCAAATGAAGTTAGTCACAAGTCTGCTAATAAAGACAAAGTTTTCTGATCTTCCAATTCAAAGCATACCATTTACAGCAGCAGTACAGAACTCAGCTGGAAAGTATGCTTGTTATTCCTCCATTGCATGACATTTCATATGCTTAACATAGATTTAACTTTCACTAGCAGACAAAATGCTTCCCATAACGATCCAAAAATGTAAGACATTATTTAGTGAGCAAACACTTTGTCTTAAGCTGGTATGTCAAGAGACATCTATCTTAAAACCCTAATGATACAAAGTGATTAACGCACTAAGAATGTAATCTTTTGTACAAATGTATAAAGACTGTCTTTGCTGCAATTAAAAAAGCATAAGCTAGGAATAAATATCAAGTGTTTTCATAAGGTGTTACACAGGCACCCAGAAGTAAAGATTAAGGTTCAGGGCAGCAATCAACCAGATACCACCTTCCTGCTCAAGAGGTGAGAGTCCTCCTCTTCTCCCACGGAAGGACCTACAGCCTACCCATGGAAGCATGTCCACCAACGTGCAGTACACATTCTGCCAGTTCACACTAACAGAAGCCAGGCACTTCTTTAAACTTGTCTCTCTTAGAGCTCAGAACAGACACAAGGATGGTCAGCTAACTCTACCACGTATAGCCTCCTAGTTCATTGTAACAATGAAATAAAACTGCTCTAGCTATTTTATAGGGTTTAAGCTCATCCATTTTACTCATTCATTGAAAATATGAGAAGACGTGCCATCTGAGCAATGCCAAGTAGCACCTTCTTAAAACATCTAATGACTTAAAATTGCTCATATAAAATTATAACCAAAGGTTTTATTTTGCCAAGCAAGCAGCAGTGAGAATGCTTTATATTCAGATATGATCCTGGGTGGAAAATTTCTCCAGCACATTGCAAATCTACATATTCTGAAAAAGCTCTGCAGGATGAAAACTTAGTGGCTCACCTCCTTAACAGCTGAAGTCACTCCACACTAGCTCTCAGTCCCTGCTGTGGCATTCAAAGTATAACCCAGAGTAGACTCCAGGATTGCCAGGGAGATCACTCTCTCTGTGATCCTTGTCACACACAACAGCAAGGGCCACAGGCAGACACCTGCTATAAGACATCTCATGGATGAAGACTCATCAGGCTCTCTATTTGAAGCACATCTGCCTTGCTCCCACACTTCCTCCAAGGGACATCTGTATCCCCATAATTATGACTCAGGACCAGACATGACGGAGTATTTGATGTTTCAAAGGTAAGCTTGTAGAAAGCAATGCAACTCCTTGCGTGCAGCCTTTTGCAGTGGACCTTCCCCTGCTCTAACACCAAGTACTCCCTTAAAATGGAAAAGATGTATGAACACCAGAGCAAGGCATCAACAGATGCTCAATCCATAAATGTAAATGCCCCATATAAACAGTTTATCTGAGGGCTTGCTTTTTCAAACTCAGTTAACACCTAAAAACACGCTGAGCTTACCTATTTGAAGGCTCTTCTTTCACTTCACACATTGCAATTTTGTGGAAGTTTAGAAAAAGTCAGACTTCAAGACCAACATCCTTGCCTAAGCCCCTGGAACCAGCCTGAAGAACAGCAAACAATCTGAGCTGGTGACCTGGCTTTAAACAGCCACTGCCTCTTTTACAAGATTAAAGGAATTTGCTTCTTCATTTAGAGGATGCAGGAATTTATTTACAAGCAAAAGAAAGTCAACAACCAAGAACCAATCCCTTCAAAATTGAGAAGGTGAGATTGAGATCTGCTCTCTCAAAAATCTGAAGAATGGACCTGTCTATTGTCATCAGAACTGGGTAACAAAAGGTTTTCCTAAGCCTTCCTTTATATATCCAACACATGTAAGTATCTGCCTTGAACTAATAAGGCTTTTAAAAATACTGTTGGGTGCATTTCATTGAATTTTCATTCCCCTTCAAAAAAAGTAATCAGTTACTACACTCCATTGCTAATATTAAGAATGATGCACTATACATTTTTCCTCCCCAAATCCCACTTTAAATTAAAAAATAACATTTAAAATATATTTGTCTCCAAAATGCACTTTTTTCTTAAAGCTCAACCTAATCATTTGGTTCAGTTCAATTTATTTTTGAAGAAAAATACATTTCATCTAAACTTTTTAAAAACTAAAGCTATCTTTTCCATACAAGGCAAGAATATTTGTAATAATAGAGGGTAAACTCAATAGGTTTTGGTGGTGGTTTGGTTTTTGTTTGCTTGGTTTTAATTTCACTAGAATAACAAAAGTAATCTGATGTTAAAACCTTTTTTATTTCTCATTTCTAGCTATAAACTGAAAAGTTAATTACCCAAATAAGTATTGCCAGAGCATTCCCTATAAAAACTTCCAAAATTAATACAAAAGATTCCAGTTACCTATATAAAACTTTATTTTAATGGTTTCCAACTAGAGTTATCAGCTAACAAAAATATGCAAAATACTTCTTACCCTAGTTCAAACTCTCTGCTTCCCAATGTATATAATAAATAAGTTATATGTAGTATTCCAAACTAACAAAGTAATTTCACCTATAAACATTGAAACTACTATAAGAGTTCCTCCTTTTTCCTGTATTTAAATACTTCAGAGGTGCACAAGTGTTGTTTTAACAGGAATTAATTGCCAAGGAACAGCTACATCACTAAACTCTTTCCCTTACACAATCAATAGCTCAAACCACAGCAAGAAGTGAGACCAGTACCCGAACAAGCCTTAGTTTCAAGTAAGGTCTACAGCAGAAAAGAAGGTCATATTTTGGGTTTGGTTTGGATTTTTTTTGTGTGCATAATTTAAGAACATCCTTCAGAACTGAAACATGAAATTTTTCTAGATCTGATGTTCAGCTATTCTACCTCTCCCTTTCTTACTATTTCTTTCCAATTAAAAGAATATGTTAACAAGAACCATTTTTCTAATGCTCTCCTAAACCAGATAAGGCTAAATTAAAGTGCACAATGAATTAAGGAAAACATTACAGCATGCAAGCTCAATTCTAAGTTAATTATGTCATGCAGACAAAGGAAAACACTGAACTTGTGTTCAGGTAGCTACAGAATGGTTACTTCACTACTAATGAAATTTAGTTGTCTCTGTTCTTACGGGGAAATTCCTTTCATAGTTGTTCAGTTCACAGACAACACTCCAATTAGGCAGGCCAACTCCCTCAACAAGGAGGAAAGCATGACTCAGTGGAATTTTTAGGAGATTTCAGGGACACGATGGCTCAAGGTATAAGACCGCAGCGGCTACAACATGAGGTATAAATACTGCTTACCTCATCCTGACACAGCAACCTGCAATGCGAAGAGCCCTCCCAAGAGAAATGGCATCTCGGATGGAGTCACCAAACCCTCAGGGCAACCTTTAGTCTCTCGACTTGCCCTAGCCCACGTCTGGGGCTCTACGGAAACACCAGAAGTAGCATCCAAGAGCTGCAACCAAAGGAAAAGAAAGGGGCAACCCCTCCTTCCTGGCGGCTGCAGCGACCAGAGCCCTTCGAGAGGAGATTTCAGCAGGCTCCCTGCACCAAGAGCCTCGCCGGCTGCCCTCAGTTTCGGCTCCAAGGTGGGCCCCCCAGGCCCTTACCTTGCTGTCATCCATGTGTGCCGCCACGAGTCCGCCGCGCCGCAGCCCGAGCCCGGCAGAGCCGTCACCCGTCCGCAGCCCCGGCGGACAGACAGCCGACGCTCAGGGTACCTCAGGACCGCCCGCGGCCGCCGCCATCACTCGCCGCCCTGTTTGTTTACAGCCGACGGGCGCGAGGGCGCCGGCAGAGCGGTGCGCGGTGGGAAGTGTAGTCTTGCCCGGCCCCGCCGCCTTTGGCCACTGCTCTGCTGGGGGCGAGAAGAACCACAACTCCCAGCAGGCCCAGCGGTGAGAGAAGTGGTGATTGGCCCTCTCCTATCTAAACGGGGGGACTACATTTTCCAGGAGGCCCAGCAGCAGCTTAATTTGTTGTTTCGTTAATTTTTGGCCTTTTTTTCTAATGCGCCGTCCCACGGCAGCTCACCGGCCGCCTCAGTGGCTCTGTGTCGATGAACAGAGGCTGGTGGGGGCTGCCCGTCCGACCCTGCGCAGGGGCTCTCCGGCTCTGAGCCCTAAATCGAACCCCAGTTTTGCTGCTCCTGTGATCGCCCCCAGTGCCTCCGTGTCCCCGCCGGCAGCTCTGCCCTCACCGGACCCTGGTCAGTGTTACAGAGCCGCGGGCTTGGCAGCTGAGCAGCCGTGTAATGGCTTGAGCATTAGATAAACAAAAAAACCCCCAAACCACAAAACAACAAATTAAGTTTTCTGCAATTGTTTGCCTAGCTTTATCCTAAGAGTTCCTGAAGACAGAACGAAGTCTTCCAAGCCCCCTGGACACTGCATGGTGTACTGAGCTCCTCAGGTACCGCAAGGCTGAAGCAGTCCCTGTAATCCTTTGAGAATACCCGGGTTGCTCTCATTTTCCTATCGACACATGGCAGAGAATGTTAATATTGAATGCTTGATCCAAAGCCAAGCCATGCATCGTCCTGTGTCTGCCCTACCCAACAGGTCCCTTGAAATTAGCCTTCTGCTTGCTCGAAAGACACATGTAGCTCAGTGAACAATTTCATAAACATGGTCAATGTTTCAAGTTGGCAGTGAAACCTGAAGCTAGGCATGTTTCATGTTGCTGCATGTTTCTTTTTATTCATGCAACTCTATTCACAGGAGTTTCCCATGACTTAATCTCTCTTACATGCAATTGTTAGGGCTAAAGGCTTTGTCATGGGATTTTCCCCCTGAATCACAGACCTTCCTCTTGGAAGGCTATGCTTTCTAGATGGCAGAGACAAAGAACTTTTAGAAGCTTTTTTTCTCTTATATGCTTTTCAGTTGTCAAAGACAAGGCAGTTTGCTCACTTTGTATTTGCCTGTCCAAAAACAATGAATCAGTTCTGGCAACTCCCCTCTGAAATAATAGCAATAAAAAAGCAGGGTTGATCAGTATGTTGAGCAGGAGGTGTCAGCTAAAAAAGTAGCAGGAATAGCTCAATATGAGTTTGCCTAGGTTGCCTCCTGTGATCCCTCCCCTATCTTTGCCTTCAAATTCTTCAAGAAGGTGGTGAGGTGCCTCATTCCACCTTTGGCACTATCCCGGGGCCATAAAGCTGACTTTAAAAGTTAGTTGGGGGTTTCCCCGGTGAAGGGAAATATTGAGTGGCAAAGAGCCAACATAGCTCACTTAGGCAACCCTCTGTTGCAACATGAGTGGAGGAAGGAGATTAGACAGAGCCCTGATGCTGATTCAGAAAGACCAGAATCCTTTTAACCAGCAAGTTACAGCTGCATCTTTTCTTTCCACTAGATTATCCCACACTACTCCTTCTGCTTTGTATCACTTACGAAGCAGAGCTCTCAGCTTCAAACCAGGATAAGCACAAGCTCCCTGCCTAAGCACTTAAGAGCTTCTATATTTTAGCACAGAACAACTCGAAATAGACATTTCAGTCTACTTTCCTACTATGGTTATGCTGTCCCCCTGGATGGAACGGCCTACCCAGAGAGGTGGTGGATTCACCATCCCTGGAGGTTTTTAAAAATAGATTGGACGTGGCCCTTAGTGCCATGATATAGTAATTGAAGTTGGATCAGGGGTTGGACTTGATGATCTTGGAGGTCTTTTCCAACCCAATCTATTCTATGATTCTATGATTCTATGAATACGGACATGCAAGTTCAGTGGGAGTCTGTCAGGAAGAACAATTGTGAATGAAACCAAATATGATATATATGCACATATATATAGCACATAAGATTTGAAACTGATTTCAACAGCTAGAAGTAGTACTTCTTTACACAGCATAAACTCTTGGAGTTTACTGCCAACAGGACACTGTAAAGCAGAGAGTACTGCAAGTTCATAAAAGGATTAGATATGTTTATGTCTCATAAAGAGGTACCAAGTGGATGTATTCTCCGTCATCCCTAATCTAACTGGCATACTGGGGATGTATGAGAGGAAGAGATGCATCAGAGAGCAGAAAAAGGCCAAGTTCACATATTCTCCCTAAAAGGTGTCTCCTCTTAAGGACCAGTAGTCTGACTCAGCAGGTCTTTTTTTGTTGTTGTCTAACAGGTCACCATTTTGACCTCCAAAGACTCACAAATGATAAGATTTTTAAGTAAAACCTCCTTGGTTAAATGCAGTGTCACAAATCGTCTTATGTAATAACTATTGGCAGGTTCCTGCTGAAAATTAGTTATAATTATTAAAAGAAGGGTTGTGCTTCTGAGATCCAGAGAGACTTTGAAGTATATAAATAAAGTGAGTTCAGGCAATACAGTGGCAATCAGGGTATAGTTTAAATATCATTGCATATGTCAGTGTGACTTAAAAAGATATATAACTCACAGGGTGATTTTGCACCATGTGCTCATATTTGCAGTGATGTCAATAGATCCTTAAAGGGTATTTATTCTCTCTAGAACTGGAAATGTTTTAATTTGGGCAATTCAAAATCTGTTCCTCTGAGAGCCTGCCTGAAACAAGAATAAATCTTGCAATGTTTTGGTATCGAGGTACATTTGTGGAGTCTTTGGAGATTCAGAGCCTTTGAGATTAGTTCATTTATAGATATAAAGGCAAATATACTGAGTTGCTAATTGCTTTAATAGAGATGCTAACTCATTTGCCATGGGGCAAAGACTCCATGAACAGCTTGTCTTTCAATCCCTTGGGATTTTGGAGGTCTTTTTGTAGAACTGATAGAGAAATTGCATTTTTCTACATCCTTTAATCTGACATCCAAGAAACATTTCTGGAAATACAAGAAATTCTCTGTCTTTCAGTTTGTAGAGTCTGTTGATACCGAGACAGAGAACACCTTTAACTTTTTGTTTATACTCATCAGTAAAAGTATTTGTCACCAAGGAGTGACAAAAAAAATTTTTTTCTTTACATAATATTCTATATCTTATTTTTTTAATATAACTATGGTAAAAGTATACCAGTTTATTGGTTTGGATTTTTTTTTCATTAGAGAAATCAGCTATATAGTCTAAAGTTCCAGAAGACCTGGTAAATACATGAGCAGCACATGCTCACAAGCACATTGATTGATCACCTCCATTGGTGATGATTAAAAGAAAATTCTATTTAAAATAAAAGCTCTTTGAAAGTTGGCTTTTAAATCTAATCAGTGTTTGAAGGAAGCACAGCACATTGGAAACCTGATCTGTGACTATTTCCTATACACTGTATAATTAAATGTTGATAAGGGGTTACTCTCATATTTGCTAAATGTTCTACTTTGTGACAAGATGAGGGCCTTCAGTGGTTGCAAATGCTTGAAGTCAGCTCTACAAGGGGAGTTCTTCCTATTTAGCTATTGCGAATGTACTTCTCAAGTAAAATGGACTCAAAATAAGATAATTTGGAATAATCAGCTTTTGTCCTGTGCATACACACACGCAGAAAAGTTACAGCTTTATCTAACCAAACTAACTTTCCCACATAAGCAAAATCTTGAGACAGTGCTCATGATGCTTTTATATTGCTGAAGGGATAGACTATGTGTAAATTAAAATATTGCATGAAAATGCTCGTGCTGCAGTTGGAAAGGAGCTACTTCATAATTTCTAGCTCTAGTAGAAGGGAGAAAAAGAAGTCAGATGATCACACATATAATTGGTAGTTCCAAATATGATATGTGAGGAAAACCAGGAATGGTTCAAAAAGTTATTTGAAAAACATGGGTTTCGTGCAGAATTTAAACTAAATATAAGAAACTGAGAACCATAGAGCAAGATAAACAAATCACTGATTAAGAAGATGACAAAGAGTGGGTTAAAGTTCAATGAGGTGCACAAGTGAATAAAATTTAATCTTGTTCCGAAACAACAAACAAACAGAGCAGCACAATATGCCACGTTCAGGAATGTGAAAGCCATGTTGTATCTGGCACTTGAACAACAGAGAATTATTGCTGCTGATATGGTAATTGCAGAGGTACAGAAAAAAAGTGGGTGGATCATGTGAAATTCATGAAATACTTGAGGTGAACTTACAGCAGGATTAGTCTTTTAATTGTGTACATTGATCTCTATGCACAACTGGTTTACTAAAAAGGCATATTGTTCATTCTCAAGAGGTTTAAAAATCCACTTCAGCTCGGTGTCTTATTTTTTTGTTTCATAAGATATTTTGCAACGTGCTCCTCCCCTTTGGCCTACACAAACAAAAATGCCTGCATAGCCATACCTATTAGAGCCAGTCAAAATCTGCTCTTAGTAGCTGGCCATTCTGGTAAGAGCATTTCTGGTTACCACAACACATAAAATAATTTTAAACAGTTTTGTCCAGATCCAGATTCTGTGGCACGGGCTGTGCTCACATGCAAAACATTTACTAATCTAAGTCTGATACTGTTGTCTTGTCCAAGGGCATAAACAAGGTTTCTGCATAGCTTAAGCAAAAACTGAAGGACTTGTATGGCAAGCTGGATCTGCATTGTAACTGGGTCAGAGGACTTCCATGATGACTTTGACTACTTTCAGAAATTACATTGTCCCTCATGTGAAGGTTTGGGTCATCAGATACAAAACTTTTCCCTGGTCTGCGCTGCTCACCCCATCTTAAGTCAGCATCATATCGGCTAATTTCTGTTTTGCAACTGTATTTAAGAATATTGGATTTCCTAGTATTGTTGTAACTGTTGATGAGCTGTGTATTTGTGTTTAATGAGATTTGTGTTTAATGAGACTGCTCAGGTGAACAGAAGTTATTTACAGGATCAAAAGCTGCACCACAAAAAGTGTTGTATTAATTTGTAATAAATGTAAATGAGGAATGCACTCCTGGATAACACCCAGTTGTTCACAGGGCTACTTCAAGGAAATAGGCAAAATATGCAGCAGGTTATTGGGAGCTGGCAGGCTGCCTGCCTTGCCCATTCATACAGGGGAAATAAAAGTGTGTTGTTTCAGAAATACACAGCAAAAAGCACAGCTACCCTCCCAGTACCTAAAAGGGGCTACAAGAGA
The DNA here is from genome assembly GCF_003945725.1 of Corapipo altera. Lineage (NCBI taxonomy): Eukaryota > Metazoa > Chordata > Aves > Passeriformes > Pipridae > Corapipo > Corapipo altera. The sequence continues at coordinate 828,607 of NW_020884989.1, forward strand.
GCTGGAGAGAAACTTTTTACAAGGGCATATAGTGATAGGACAAGGGGGAATGGCTTTAAACTGACAGAGAGTAGGTTTAGATTAGATATTTGGAAGAAATTCTTTACTGTGAGGGTGGTGAGGCACTGGCAAAGGTTGCCCAGAGAAGTTGTGGATGCCTCATCCCTGGAAGTGTTCAAGGTCATTGGATGGGGCCCTGGGCAACCAAATCTACTTGTTCACTTTGGTCTTGACATGAGTGGAAGAAATGGCATTTAAATTCTCAAGTCAGATGCTGGTTCACAAATGATCATATCAAAAATCTAACAATCAAGAGGATTGACTACAAATGCACATAAATATCTACTAGTTTTCTCATTCACATATCTATATATAAAATAACTGTAAGCTCAAAACTATCTCTGACTTGAAACCATAATTGATTTATGACAACTGTTTGAAGATTTGGAGGATTAGCTATAATTATAAGATAAAAATTAGAAAATACTGATTCGTTTGCAAAAAGCATTAAAGTACAAGACGAGGGCAGGGGTGGGCTTTGTGTGTATTCCCCTCTGTCTAAAAGGATCATAATTAAAAAACTACACATTAAACGTTTATTTTTTTCTTTTAAATTTTACAATACTTTTAAACAAATTTCAGACAAGGCTGATCCAAGAGAAGAAGCAAATGGGTTTTGTGAAACATCAGCACTGAAATCGAGTTACCTGTTTTTTCTAAGCAAGTGGTCTTTTTTAACTTCTATCTCAGGATTTCCCTTTAGAGTTTGGGACTGGGGACTATACTGTCCCTCCAGAAGTAGGGACTAACACTAGAGTTTCAGACAACTGTGCAAAATATCTTGCCTCCTGTACGTCCCTGCTGTCTTGTGTTACAAACCACTCATGGTCAGACTGTACAGGGTAGTTCTGCACACAGCAGAATCTGTCTGTGGCACTGTGCTCCTTTCCTACATGGTCCCTGGCAGGCTTGCTGTCAGACCCAGGAGCAGTACATTAAAGTTTACTAATTCCTGAATGGCTCCCCCTCTACAGGTCTCCATGAGAGACTACTAGTGGTTTCTATCTACTGAGGCATATCTCTACAAAAGTGCTAAATGATGCTATGAAGTAATTTAAGGGTAGTAAACCTATAGCAAGAGGAGCTTTCATCCTCTCCACAATACCTTGAGATCCACAGCTATGTGTTTACAAATAGGACATTAAGGAGTTTTCTCCAAGTATTTTCCGTGACTTTAAGGCCCAGGTTAAGCTACAGAAGAAAGCCTGACATACATATGTTGATGCCTATGTTAGGTGCTAGTCTGTTTGGTTTCAAAGGCATCTCCAGAAGCTGATTTGAAACATTTACATCAGTCTGCTGCTCAAAATCACTGAAACTTAGAGGTAAGTAGATAATTATAGATGCTGTGAACAGACCCGTCAATAGTCATTTCATAGAACCAAGTGATGTCATGCTACAGAATAGCTTTGCCATGTGTTTGACAGGCGTTTTACAAAAAGAAATGCGGCTGGGGGATTTTCATGTGTGTTTGTTGTAGATATTTTTTGGTTTTTACCATCTCCAGTTCTTCATGCAAATGAGTTTTTTATTAAACAACTGCTACAATGTCAGGTATAAATACTAACAGAGGAAGCAATGAATCTATACAAAGATTGACAGCTGTTTGCTAAGTGTTCACTTTGGTTGCATATATATAGTCCTTAGCTCTCTAATTACTTGTCTAATTGCAAGAAGCATCAGCCCCACTACCTCTGCCTTTGTTAACATCCTTTAAATTTCTAGCTATGTCAGGGAGAAAAAACCCTATTGCTGAATCTGAGTTGAGACTGCTATGGAAAATTTTCCCCTGACAGTGTCAGAAATGTTATTCAGAGTCCCACAGATAGCTACAGCATTCTTAAATGGAATATAACTCACGCTTTTCCCCCTTTGATGTGTTCAGCAGACAGGTGGCAACCCAACTGCTGGGAAGTTCCTAAGTATTTATATCCTTTAACTCTCAAATGATATGAACAACTAATAGGAAATGTCATGCACTGAGTATATGAGTAATGTTCCCATTAATCAATCTTCCAAAATAATCTGGATTATTATGTCTGTTTGCATTACACTGTAGCTATTTGCAGATAGATGTACTAAAAAAGCAAGATTGATTTGTATCAGCTCCGTTCCATGTGGAGCTTTGCAGGCAAAATCTCTTACAAGTTCTTTCCTTTTCCAGATGTGCTTTGGCCAGGCACAAGAGAGACTCATAAATGTAGAATACCACCAAGATGCAATTGTCTGCTTTCTGGTGTCAGCATTTAACTCCCACTTAGACATAATTTTCAACTGAGTATAGAATCTTCTAGGAAATGAAAAATGAGATCTTTAGTTGCTCTGAACTAGCAATCAGACCAAGCATGTTTTGGAGACGAGTGGGATTTTGAAGTCCAAACAAAACAAACGACTTTTTAATCATTCATGAACAATTTAGATGGCTTTGTTGCTTAGTCTTTGTATGTTTTTGGCTTATATATTTCATAATCTGGCTGCACAACTGAGAAGAAATTAGTATAATACATCCCTTTTGCACCACTCTAGAATTGTTAAGAAACATTTAACTGGAAGTAAATATACCCTGTGCAGCTACACTGTCAACTTATGAACAGCTATGAAGAGTGAGGTATGTAATTCAGAATAAGACTCTGGAATTTTTTTAAAGATATATTTGCTTTTGCATTTGTTACTATGGATTTTGTTGTTGTTGTTGAAGGATGTCATAACTTCACTCCTTAAACTACACATATATGGCCTCGACTCATTTTATTCCAGGGCCTTTTTTCACATCCCTACCTATGTGAAAGGACCTCTCTATGGATGTAAATGTGATCTGCTACCATAAAAATATCCAAATGCTAAGTACAAGAACAACTTTTATCAATCCAATAAAATCCAGCAGCCATGCTGCACCACAGGCATGCCACTGAGACAAAGTAGAGAGAGGATGAGTATGTTTTTACATCCACTGAGATTAATCAGTTAAAATACACTATGTATTATAGATATTGCCAAGTCTCTCTTCAACATAAATTTAAGCTTGTTTGTAAACTTTATGTGTACATGTTACTTTAGTGATTTTTACAGTAAATTCATATTCAATAACCTAGCTTTAACATGTTTGGTTTAGTAACAATGAGATTAACTTTACAAAAGCTGTATTTTTAAAGAACTGACTTCCTCCTGAAAACCTCCTAAAAATGTAAACACATAAATTTATACACTGAAATTTCATAATAGTGACAGGACTATCTGAATGTTTGACAGATAAATTTTCAGCCAGGCATACTGATGCACTGAGAGTTCAGAATACCAGATACAGGAATCATAAATGCCCCCTCTATACCATATAATAAATTAGGTCGGAGGGGATCTCAGGAGGCCAGCTGGTCTAACTCCCTCTACACAACATAGCCAATCTCAACATTAAATCCAACTATTAAGTTAGATCATGTTGATCAGAACCTTGTCCATTCCAGCACTTGACTATCTCCAAGGAGAGGAAAACCCCTCTAGGCACATCTTCCAGTGTTTTACCACCCTCAGTCTAAAGAGCTCTTTTCTGTTGTCAGATGGCAAATGTCAACCTAACGACTGTCAAAAAGAGTATCTTGCTGTACTTCTGTTGGATAAGCAAGACACACTAACTCCTGTTGCATTATAACAATGCCAGATCCACAGCAAGGACCACAGTAAGAAGCAGAGGATAGGAAACCATGAGCTAGAGCATCACCTGATAGATGGGCTCAACCAAGGCATCTGTTTGCACCTTCTCAAGCTCTGTACACCCATGCCACTGACACATTGGTTCACACTTTCTCTCCCAATTGCTGTCCATCCTTGTTTCTATTTTGCCGTCTCATCTCCAGTGGCTGAAGTCTTTGTTCGTTCACACGCCATTAACCAAACAGAAACCACACTCTTCTTTCAGTGACGTCCAGCTTACAGCATTTGTGCAACTGCATCCTGATCTCCTGCTGGCATTATATGGTAAGAAGGTATTTTAAATGAATCATCAGTTATAATAGCCATTTTTCTTAAACTGTAGCTGACATCATTTAATTGTAGGTACTAGTACAAAATAACAGATGAATAAACATATAATTTCTGCAACTTAGTAATCAGACAGGCCCTTTGAACTGCGGCTTCTTTTTCCTTTTATATTCTGGAACTCAAATCACATTTACCATTTTCCCATAACTGTCTCCACTGACTGGCTCACAAAAGACTGCATCCTCACATGTTCCTGTCAAGGAAATTCTTCTGAGCTTTCGCAGCTGCTGAGAAAAAATGTCTTGGAAAGTCATGTCCTTTACTTAAAACTCCATCTCTTAAAAAACTTTCCGCCCCCTCTGATTTCATAATACCCATTTAGATTTTAAATGGTCATGAAGAGGCACATTCTTCAGCATAAATTTGTCTGGAACTCATCATCATTTGATCAATGGCTTGAAACAATTTTTAATGACTGGAGAGCCAACAAGCCAAATTTATATCTAAAGCAAGCATATGCAGCTTCGAAAAAGTCATAAGAATTCTGAGGCAGACCTTTACAAAGAAAAAAAATCATATTTGCAGCCCTGTGCTTTACCCACATTGACTTTCTCCCCTTCTTTTTGCAGGCCAAACATAAAGCAGGGTTTTAAACATTTCTAATACATTAATGATTCTTCCCTGGCTAAAAGGAGAACAAGTGGCAAACTGCTTTGAAACATAAATGTTCTCACAAGATTTTTGACCCCTCTGTAGAGCTAAAAGAGTTGTACCCATACCTAACTCACAGAAGCCAGGTTGTTCCTGAGCATCAGAAGGGTAGTCAAGAAGGCAGTATAAAAATAAACCAGCTCCCCCTTGCATCTAAAAAAAAAAAAAAAAAAGACATGCTCTGAGATTTTCTCTGCTCTCTGTTGTTGACAACTGGGCTACTATCAGTGACAATTTTCTGACCAGTGCATTCAACAAAATAAGATACTGTTGCAAGTTAACAGTCTTTTTTCCAAAGAATCTATTTTTACTGAAAGGCCAAAATATTGATGTTCTGGGTGTTATCCACTTAAAAGTTTACATGAATGAAAGCTTGTAAATGCAGGTCATTGTGGTGCTATGTCCTTCTTTCCCACAGCATCAGCTAATAGTAATTAACTTGATTTTCTTTCCCATTTTAGATATCAAGATTATTTTTCATGTCCATTATGGGTTTGTCTGCCTTTTCCTTTTGTGATATTAGGCTCTTTTTATCTATTACGTACATTTTAATGATTGCATGGAATAAAAATCTATCTCTCTTACAATCCATTTGAATAACAATGTAGTTTCACTTGCATATTACTGCAACACCCAAACTGCATCTTAGAAACAAAACAAAAAGTAACCTCTCAAATCTACAATGTTTAGGTTACCTGTAGGTGTCAGAAGCTGTTAAAGGTACACAGAAGCAACAAAATGGATCAGGAGCAACAGTGAAGACTCTAAAACTGTCACAAAATTTCTTCTCCTGTGTACATATCTTGAAAAGAAAAATATTTTAAAACAAGTAAATATAAATAAACTGGTCTTCATTACCACAGGTTATACATTCTCTTTCTACATTCAGACTTCTAAACTACTTTCCTGATTGTGAACTTACTTTAGCATGCTGTCAGTACAGTAACTTTGTACTTATTGCTTTATATCGACCCAAATGACATTTCATGTATCAGAACTTCTAAACATTTTATGAATGCTATCCTTTTTTTTCTTGTATCCTTGGTACTCTTAGGAAAATACTTCACAAGAAATTTAAAATGTATTTAAGGCTGGTAATTACTATATCCCACTTCATTTAAAGTATTCAAACAGTTAAAAAGAAGGATATGAATAGTCAAAGACCTCATACATTTTATGTTGCCTTCATAATAAACACAAATACATTTTACTTCTAATTCCTGATTGGCCACAAACAAAACATGAACATACAAAACTACTCTCCAGATAGTATGAATTAGCATAGCAACTGAAGCGTTAGTTGAGCAATGATGATTTACACCATCTGTGCTTACAGCCCATTACTAGTTGCTTTCAATAGAAGTATCCCAGCCTACAGACAAGTGACTAACAGTGAGTAAGAGCTAAAAGTAAGTGAGGTGGGTGTTTATTGTGACAACTATCTTAATTTCTGGAATGTGTTTGTGATTTTTTTTTTTAATGTATGAGCTTTTTTGTTGGTTTTATTTAAATATTTTCTCTTTAGATATACAGAAAAGTGAGAAATGTTACTAGTTAAGTTTTTCAGTTGCTGTAGATTTGTCTGAACTTGTTGTTTCTTGAAAGCAGTATTTCATCAATCTGTTTCCTGGTGACAACATGTTATTATGCTCCTTTTCTGTAAATAATATTTATTATGATCTCCAATTTCAAATGCCTCCTCAAAACTTAATCTTGCTGTTTTATTCAGAAGTGGCTTGACCATGACTTTTTTCTGCTTAAGATGATTAGAATTTATCAAAACCCCCTAAGCTTCAAAAAGGCCATTCACAGAACCAAAAATTATTACTTCTTTCTTTATCTTTTCTCACTGTCTTCTGTTGTATATCTCACTTATAGTCTTTGTATGTGTATGCGTCTCTCTGTTTGCAAACTAAGCCAACAAACTTTCATGCAAGTGCTTAATTTTTATAAATCTGCCTGCTTATGTAAGTAAAAAAAAAAGTTACTATTTCTTTTGTGAGATGGAAGAGAGGAGAGGGAAAAGAATGAGTTAGTGGTTAGATTTGGAATTTAAGAGAACTTGGTTCAGTTCTCTGATCTGCAACCATCTTGCTATACTATCTAGGATGAGTTACTTTATCTTAATAAGTCAGTCTTATATCCATAAAACATGAATTCATGATACTCTGTCCCACAAAAGACTTGGAAAAATAAAGAGTACTCAGAAACTATAGAGATAGGAATTATGTAATTTTCTATTGAGTAATGAATATAGGGTTTGTGAAGTAAGAAGATACAGGGAAGCAGACAGCTGAAGCTCTCTTTCGCTTTTTTTTCTGCACTTTCTGCTGCTCTAGTTCCTGTAATTCTCCTTTTCTCTTCCACTGCTCCAAATCACCCACTGTCATCCTACAGAGAACAAGAATATTGCTTCATCTTGTCCTAAATTCCTTCCAACTCAAAGACACATATCTGCACTGAACCTAGACCTCTCCACTTGCATACTAACTCTAGCTCATTTGATGTGCTATGAATCTGGCAATCCTAGAGAAGCTATAGGGAAGTAGAAGTATGAAAACTATCTGCAGTGACTAACTAATGAGGCTATTCTTATTTAACCATTTTCCAGAGGGATGGAGCTTCCCAAAGTCTTATGCACACATGGAAGGGAAGGAAGGGAAGAACAGCGAGATACTGGGTGTTCTCAACTCACTGTCTTCTTCTGAGCACTTCTACTTGGCACCCTACATCTTTGATGCCTGCACTTCTCATGCTACTCAAATTCCTCCTCTCTAGACTGAGTTCTGTGATTTCCCACTGATCTCCAGCTACAAACTTTTCTCCCTCCTCTGCTCTTTCCCCACTCTCAGTCTGACATCTTCTATTCGTACTGGTTTTCAAATCCTCATGTTCCCATTGCTGCTCTCCTACAAACCTGTGCTGCTCTTACTGCTGTACCCTGCTCCATGTGCCAAAAAAGCCAGTGCTATCTAAAAATGCTGTGTTTCAATGTGGGTATCTTGGTAATGCTTCTACTTTTAAATACCCTGTTGGTAGCGGTCTGCTCTGAAAGCAGATTAGGCCAAACTACCCCCTGCCCCTGAAGCTGTCCATGAAAATGTCGTCAACTCACTTCCCATCTTGGGTTTCCCCTAATCCAGTATAGCCAAAACAAACCAGTGCAGCTGACTTCTACTATTTAAACTGCTTAAGCTGCTCTGGTTGACTTTGGCCAAAACAGTTTTGGGAGGGATTGAGTGAGCAGCTTATAGGTAGATAGGGGAGGGGGTAACCTTTGGCAGAAGACAGCCATGATGGTGACTGGGAACGGTCTGGGAATGGTAACCTCTTTAACAACTCCACTTCAGCCCATGGAGGAAGTGAGCACCCACAAGGGGATTTTAAAGCATAGTAGATTCTGTGCTTAAAGATCAATTCTCAGTTATTTCGCAAGAGGTTTCTCTGGCAAACCACTCCTTTCCACTGTGCAGAAAAAACGATGACGTTACTCAGGCTGTCGTTCATGTTTCCCCTGTTTAATCACTGCTAACTGATTAACCAAGGGAAGTGCCACAAAATCCATTAGCTGGAAAAGGAACAAAAAGCTATGCTAGCTTTCACAAATAAAGAAAGAGAAACCTTTGTAAACAAGGTGCATGACCTTCAGCTCTTGAAAGTACCTAACTATTTTCCCTCCCTGGCCCTCAGGAATAGAGGCAGTGAGGGGTGACACACTTGCAGTGTCAAAGTTTGAGGGCTGTTGCATAGCCTGCTGGATAGCCACCATAATACATTTTGCCCTTGTTTTACCCCATACAGACACTTCTGGTCTTCTTATCTCATGAGCTTGATAAGGAGGCGCAAGAAAGGAATGCTACCTTTAACTCCTTTGGTACCATTTTGTCAAAAAGGACCGGTGAGCTGAGGCCAAAAAACCCACCAACAGAAATGTAGCAAAACACATTCCATAGAATGGATGGACCTTTGAAAACTTGGGAGGGAAGGTCAGCAGCCAGGCTGGGTACTCCCTTTTCAAGGTGGTTCAGGTGTTTGCCAAACTAATGCCTGACTCTCTCCCTGGTTTGCACCTGCAGTTCAGGTCATTTCCAAGAGTCTGCTGTGCAAGTGCTAGGGAGCAGTGAAAGGCTTTCAAGGGGAAAAAAAAAAAGTTAAGCTGTACATGCAAACAAGTTCCTGCTCCTACAAGAGGTATGTCAGCTCACACTTTGTCCATTGCAAACAGGAGGTAAAGAACATGCCTCCTGCTCTCAATGAGGTGAGGTCTGATGCTGCCTTGAGTCCTCCTGATTTCTTCTGTTTGTGTCTTCAGATTAGCAACAAACCTGTCCAGTTTAACCCTGCAATGTTCTTCCAGATCAGATTCTCAGCTCAAGCTCAGCTGAAAAGAAAAAGTTATTCTTAGTAACTATTTCAACATGCAGGAATTGTGATATCACTGGTTTAGTCGCACCTTTTATTACATTAGGAAAAAGAAATAACCTGACTCTCTATTGAAAAAGCTTTAACTTGCTGTTCTAGTACAGACTTTTTTGTATATATCCTTTTTTTTCAGCTAAAAAGAAAAATATTTCAAGAAGATCACAAGTACTTCTTATTCTTACAATTTTACAGTCAGGAAACTTTTACAGTCCCACAATTTAAAAAAAAAAGAACCAGTTACATAAGGTGTTACCAAGTTGAGATGACAAAAGGAAAGGGAGCATTGAAATGTCTTTCCTCCTCACCACGCACCTCTCTCCACTGCTCCCCACTTCTCTTTGTGAGGATAACCGTGCTGGAACTATTTGTTCCTGCACTTCTCTGATCTGAATAAGCTGGGGCACTGGCTGTTACCTCCAGTTTCTCTGGCACGCTCTTCGATCCCCTTCATCAAAATGGGTCAGTTCTAGCTCTCTTTAATCTCCAGTTAATTGTGCAGATTTTTCATACTGTGGTCACTTTGGGGGTTTGTGAAAGCCACCTTCAGGGCCACTGGTCAATTGAGATGAAAGGGCAAAACTGCTCTTCAGCTACCAGAAGACAGACGTGTACAAAATAGTGAACAAACAGACTGATGTTAATTGCTTTACCATAATTTCTTCACTGCTTTTGATCTTTTGTCTCTGTCTTATGGAGCTTGGGCTTCTCTCTCTCTCCTGCATGCTTTGCACTCCGTTGCACAGGACGTGACTGTTCAGTATGAGTGCCAACAAGGCTTCCTCATGAGGGGACAGCTCACAACTCCTTAACACTAGGCCCTTCATCAAGGTCGTTCTTGGTCAATTTTGCCAGGACAGAGACCACCACCATATAATTTGCTCTGAGTTGCCTGCTTCCTGAAACACCAACCACACAGACCATTTTACTGTGATAGTCATGTGCCTTTCCGAAGGCACTTTGTTTGAAGAGATAGCCACAAAGGACCCGTGCAGTTAATTCTCTCTCTCATGATGTCTTCCAAGGGTTTCTGGCACAGGAATTCAAAAGCCATCAGAGGTGACTGACTGGAGTTTGGTGTGCAAGATGTCCTGTGCACCCAGCAGTGCTGGCAGGCTCCCTGTAGTGATGATGCCTCTGAGGAAGAAAGAGAACTGCAGAATATTCTGGTGTACCTGCAAGAGGGATGTATAAGACAGATAGGACCCATCCAACCCCTCGCCAATTCAGGCTGGTACTAGCCATAACAGATACATGTTAAGATAAAAGGCTTCTGTGTATCTGAGCAGATTTTCGCTTTTTGCAAGTTATTGGCTGCAGATTTTTAATTTTGTTTTTATTTAACAAGGTTATTTAAAGGGCGAAGGCCCTGAACGTTCCACGTAGTCCACAAGGTGCTCTGCCCACAAGTGAAAGGACTTGACATTTTAAGGTCCCCTTCCTTCCCTGAACCACTCTGTGATTATATGATTCTGTAACACCACCACTGGAGGAACCGACGCCTTAACACCGTAACAGTTCAGCATCCCACCGCACAGCGTCTCAAGGCAGAAGGCCAGACCGATATTTACGGAGCCACCCGGGGCGCTTGTCCCCTCGGCTGGTGGCACCGAGGGCAGCGGGACCGCGCCCGCCAGGCCGTCGCGCTGCGCCACTCGGCCGCGGCTGCCCCGGCCGGGCACGGAGGGGCCGCTGAGGCGGAGCGGCCGCAGACGAGAGGAGCCGGCAAAGAAGCGAGGGCCGCGCGGCAGAGCCACCTCCCCGTCCCGCGTCGCGGAGGCGGCTCGGTGGAATCGCTCCGCGGCCCCGGCTCCTCCCAGGGGCTGCAGCGGGAGGCTGGGGGCAGCGCGTTCCCCTCGGTGACAGCTGGGGCGGCCCGAGCGCCCCACCGCCATCGCCTCTCAGCGCTTGGGCTGCGCGGCCGCCTCTGCCTCCGTGTCCCCGCAGGGATCCTCTCTCGCCGCTCCTCCTCTTTCTCCTTCACCCTCTCCCCCCACCTTCACCCCCCGTCTGAGTTCATTCACTGGGATTGGTTTCAAATGACGCCATCGCTTTATTTTTACACCAATGACCTCATCCCAGCAGCTTGAAGTTTACTGACGAGCAAAACTCTTTCTCTCGTTCGTTCCTCTCCTTGTGCCTGCTCTTCCCGTGTGTTTGTCGTCCTTTGGGTCATTCTGGGAACCGAAGGCTTTAAAAAAAAAACAAACAAAAAGACCAAACGCACACACAAAACCCCCTAACCCCCAAACTTTTTCCGTCCTCTCTGGCTTTTCAGTGTGTGTCCCCCTCATCACTGTCCCCTTTTAATTTTTTCAAGCCATCTTGGTGGGGGGTGGGGGAAGGAGAAGGAAAGAGAAGAAAAGAGCTCTAAGGCTCCAAATGTTTCCTTTTTCTGGTCCTCTCCCCTCCCACCTTCACGCTTCCCACTCTTAAAAAAAGAGCCGAATGTATTTTTTTTCTGTTCCTTTTTTAATTTTAAAATTGCTGGGGTTTGGTTGGTTTTTGATTTTGTTTTTTTTTTTTTTTTGTTTGTTTGTTTTTTTTTTCTTTTTTCTTACTGAAGAAGAAGGAAAAAGAGGAGCTTTCCTAGAGACTGGAAGCAGACAAAGTTGTTTCGGGCGGCAGCCGCGGGGCTGGTGGCAGTTAGTTTTATCCTTGCCGAGGGGACAGACAGACAGGCGGGGGTGACACAGTAAGTGCCGGGAGCAGCGCACGGACCAGTGGGGCCGCCCCGTGGAAGCCAAGTCGGGAGGGGGGCGACGGGCGCGGGGGGTGCCGGGCACGGCCGAGCCGGGCTGGGCGGGGAGAAGGAGGAGGAGGGGGAGGGAGGTGAGGGAGAGGCGGGCGGTGGGAGCCCTCCCTCCTCCCGCATGCCCTTCCCCGCCGCTCCCTCACCTCCGGAGGAGAGCGCCCGCAGTGGACAGGTCGCTGCTCTGGCCCGGGCAGGCTCCGGCCGCTTCCGCAGGTGGTAAGAACGGGGCTGAGAGGGAGGGGGTACGGCACAGGCACGGCACCGCGCTCCCCTACCTGCTGCCGGCACCCGGCCCCCTGCTGCCCGCGGCCGCTCCTGTCTCCTCGTCCCTTCCTTTTCCACCTCCCGACATCCACCTGCCTCTCCTCGTGAGAGGAGGAAGCCGGGCGCCGTTCGTGCCCGGGCCGGAGGCAGCCGCGGCTGGAAGAAGGATGGGTAGGAGCCCGCTGGCTGCCCCGCAGAGGGTTCGGGGGCTGCTCATGAGGCGCGGCGTGCGCGGCTGCCTTGCTAAACTTAGCCAAGAGCGCTGGCTCCGAACAGGGTCTCCGCTGCTTAAAATGGTCGGGGATGCTTTAAAGCCCCGGAGGGCTCCCGAAGAAACGTTGAAATTCTGCCTTCGACTTGGAAAACGTTTAAAATTGAGGCAGTTGACAAAATGGAGGGCTGCCGCGGCGTCCAGGAGCGAGGCAAATTGCAAATTGTTAACCTGGCATCGCGCTCGCCTCAGCTTCCAGCTCGGCGGCTGGCGCCGGGACGCGGCCTGTGACAGATCCCCGGTCCCAGCTTTGTTTCCCCCCAGCCCGAGAAAGCGGCGGGATGCGGAGCTGAGCGCGCATCGGTGCCTGCCGAACCAGGTGTATGGGATGTGCCTGTTGCAAAGTCTGACCAATGGCAGGATTTTTCAGCGGCCAAAACCCACTTGGTTAGTTGACAGATGAGAAGCTGGGTAGTTTTTTGTTTTCTTGGGTGGTTTTTTTTTGTTGTTGTTTTTGTTTTTTTTTTTGTAAGAAAAGAAAAGTTAGGAGATTTTACTTTCTTTAATTGTCATTTCAGCTGGTTGGAGTAGAAAATCGATCTTTTTGGTTTTCCTTCAAATAAAGAGTGTAGTCAAGCGAGCTGTATTGTCTGACTAACTTTTTTGGTTCAAACATTTGGTGTATACCCAGCAGAATAAACAGATCTATGCTGGTTTTGAAAACTAAAAGCATATTAAACTGTTCCTCTTTGCAAGGGTGTGTGTTGGGGTCTTAAAAGAAAAAACCCCAACCAAACCCCCCAAATGATTTTGTAATCTTTGCTTTGAGATTTGTGCTATTCCTGGCAGCGTGTGGTTTGGTAGATACAGAGTTTACGAAGTCACAACTGACTAAACAGGAGTTGGTTTAGACTCTTGTGTTTTGAGAGGAGGTGGAAAAATAGTAAGTCTTAATTTCTTTTTATGGTGTTCATCCCACAGCCCATTGGAGATTGAAGCATTCATCACAGTTGTTTATGATGGTTGTCTGGGAGTTTCTGCTCAAATGTGGAGCAAGTATGCAACAGGGAGGTGCACGTGTATTTTTAGCTTTCATTTTTAATGACAAAAGATACAAAGAATAGTGATATTCACAAGTTAGTCCTGTGTTTACTGAGTATGTGTATTAATATTTTGAGGATGGAATCTATAAAAAATATCTGAGGTGTAAAAATTCTGGTCATTATGCTTGTTACAGTAAGTCTTAATACACAAGTCCCTTTTTAAAGGAACAAAGAAGTAAAAACAGCAGAGAAGGTGTTAGTTCCTGTGCTAGAGGTGGTAGCTTCAAAATGCTTTATGGTTTAATACATGTGGAAAGGTCCAGAAATCCAAACCAAGCATTTAAAAATGCAAAGTGTTGTATAAAGATACCTAAATATATCCCTGCTCCAGTAGGTCCGTTTTCGTTAGTTACCTAAGCAGATATAATGAAACAAAATCACACCAGAAAAACTTCTGTGGAAGATAGTGAGCTCAATTATGCTTGTTTCTGTGAAATGCATGCTCTTCTTTCAGCGGAGGCAGCTACTCTGGCAAGGATATTTGCTTTTAGCTAGAATAGCTTCAACTGCCCATAGGAGCGATATTGGCAGAAGCTGTGCTGCTGTACTCGTAGGGTGAGTGAAGTCATATGGAGTTAGTAGAAATTGGATGATGAGATGGCTCAGTCTCTCTTCTGCTTATCAGGTTAGTGATTCGTGTAGGCCTTATGAAGCACTCAAAGGCTAAATTCAGGCTCTGTTCTAGACCTTCATAAGAAATGCCAAATGGACAAATTAGCCCTTGATTTCTGTTACTCGCATTAATCTGCAGGTGAGCTCTGCTCCAGTGCGTTGAGCAGTAAGAGATGTGTGCAGGGTTAGGGCTTTGCTCAGTCACCTGTCTTTTTATAGTTTGACGCCTTAATCCTCAGGCTTATTCACCAGTTTTCACTGTTTTCAAAATACGATTTTTCTAAGATATACAATAAGCACAGCATTTTTTCCCTCTCAAAAAAGAACTGAGGCAGGATGATAGTTTTCGCCTTACATTATGTCTGTTGAATTTTCTACTACTTTTTTTTTTCTTTTTCCTTTCCTATAACAGCAGTCAGAAAAGCACTATAGATATTTTTCAAGTGCTGACAGTCCTTAATAGCCAGATGGTGTAGAGTAGTTACTGTCAAAGGATGAGGTGTGGAAAGATTGACACATCCCTTCCTTTTTCTTTTTTCCCCCCTAGAAAGAAACATGGGTTTGGCCTGCGACTCCAGTGAATCTGCCCCTATGGATTTGTTTTTATCATAATTACTAAATGCTTCTTGCAATGTTGCACTATTTTGTGCTTGGTTGTGTAATGGTATATCCATGGTTATTTAAGAAGAATTATCCAGATGCTGCTTTTCTGGGTAATAGAAAAGTAAGCATGTCCCTAATGTGCTAAATAGTACATTCACTTTCCCTACAATTCTTTAGGGATTGCTTCCAGAACTAGTGTTGTGACATGGGGTTTCTGTAGAATATTTTAAATATCAGTATCTATGTATCATATCAATATCGGTAATATTTCTCTGGTTTCTTTGGTATCCTCCTCATAAACAAAGAGTAATGTATCATTCTTTAGGGCTGTCAGTTGCACACGTGGCCTCTACTTTCTGCACAAATCAAAAGCCATAGGTATGCCTACTGTCTGAAGATATTCTTGGCAACAGGTTAGTTCGTATCACCACTTCTCTTTAGATTGGTATTATTTGGAGCTCGTTAGCTCCAAATAGCAAATCTCTATTATAGTTACTCTGTAACCTCCTATAACACGTGAAGGAAGCCAAAAATACACATTAATGGTAAAGTTTGGAATTTTAACTTCTAGGTTTACTTAGTTTTAATCTGAGCAGTTCTTGGTTTGCTTATGGATAGGGCCTGTTGGCTGCTATCGTGGTCTCCAGTGGAGATGATGTTGGCCACCAGTGAATTCGTCACCAGTCAAAGAAAATCTGTATTTAGAATGTGTATATGGAGGATGAGAGGGAAGATGGGCGTGAGTTCAAGGCCTTGTGTTTCCTTTTGCTTCGCTATGTGGTCTGCTGCTGAGCCAAGACTGACCTACTCGGAATTGGCTCTGGGAAGGCTGGCAGCTTTCCATGTCGTGTCCCTATGAAATGCTCCAGCAGCTGAAAAAAAAAAAACCCAACCAAAATTAATGATTGGCCAAGCTGGGAAAGAGGGGAAAGAGTGTTTTTTCAATGAAGGGAGGTTTCTGGTGGGGCTGTGGGGATTCAACAAGGACCTTCCCAAGCTCCCATGGTGCTGTTTTTCTCTGTTTTCACTGCCTGAAGCTGTAACATATATGAAAGGAACTCCTGAAACAAGGTTCTTCTTTAAAGGGGAGTTCAGTTACCTCTACTCTCTCTTGGTTAAAATAGGACATATACATAGCCAGTAACTTATACAGCTTTCCTTTAAGTGTGTTCTTGGAACTTTTTCCCTGTGTAGTATGATTTTTCATGCTGTTCCTCATAAACTATGCCTCCTCAGGTACATTTGCACTCTTGTTTGGTTTCAAGCTGAAGATAAACTTTTATCATTTGTTTAGCAAATAAAGATACAAAAGTAGAGGTGTGCAGAGGCTTTCGTTAGTTGAGAATAAATTTAATTTTTTCTCCTTAAGATCTTTTTACGTGCTAGCTAGAGTGATAGTCGGCTAAAATTATGTGAAAAAAATTCTTCATAAAATCATAACTGTGTTCCATTACATTAGTTTGGCAGAAAACTGGCACATTTTATAATATTAGGAGTGAAATAGCATTACCCGTTTTCGTTGTGCTTGACTTGCTTTTGCTTTGCTATAGTAATCTATGAATTGAGCCTGTTGACTAAATGATAGATCAGTGACTTGTACAGATAGTCTCTTTTTAGACATCCATGCCTGCTTGTCTGATGTTTTTTACATTACTGAAGGCATTGTGGGAGGCAAAAAAATGAGTCTCAGTGTAGCAACACTGGAATGAGAACTTTACAGAGAGCATAAACTGAGGAGGACAACGGGGACTAATTGTATGAAATTCCTTTTATGCACACGTTCTTGAGTTTGAATAACTAATATGCATTCAGCCTGCTATATTAGAAGGCTTTGGCTGTGCATGTGTAGGATAGATTTTGCTCTCAAAATAGAAAAGGAACTCTCCCTTCTTCCACACTATTCCAGATAAAATTGATTTAGTACTGCATTTTGCTTCTGCTGAACCCCTGGTAAAGCATGTTTAAAGGCTGAATAATTCATAATGTTAGAGATATAAATGCCATGCTTTTAATAGCCCAAGTTGTTTGTGCTTCTTGATTGCTAGGTGTAAGACTCATTCACCCCAGACTTTAAGGACTCAAATCCCGTGCCAGGACTTGGGTTTCTACCTGCAAGATGGTGCTTGCAGGGATGTGCTTTTCTCCACAGTGTGTATTTTACAAAGTTTGTACAGTCTCTTAAGCATGAAAGCCGTCCATCTTCTAAACACTATCTTACAAGTACAAGCAAAGAGTCTGAACTACACTTCAAAGGGCTTTTCTCGGCATGCCATCCTGCTACTGAAACAAGCCTTACTTTCAGAGGTGATTTGAAAGCATCAGAAACATTTGCCTGAAGAACAGGCGTGAGATTACTCTCCACTCATTCTGTTAATGCTGTCTGGAATACTTATAGATCCTATCACCTATACAGTTCCCACAAGTGTTTTGTTACAAGTGCTTAGATGTTGGGATTTCATACCTCCCTTCTTTAAAAATCATGCTTGGGACACAGCTTTGCTGTCCCTTTTCTTGGTAGTCTGTTTGAACTCTGGAAAACTGGGAGGGAAGAGAGGTGGAGGGGGAAGAAGCTTTGTGTTACAGGTCTTTCTTCTAACTCATATTCTAATCATATTCAGAAGTGCCTTTAGAAACTAAGAGGATTTAGGTAGAGGCCTCATATTAAAAATACGTGGGGAACAAATAGAATCATCTTCAGCCCGGCTTCCACAAAGATTCATAAAACTTTGCCAATTTTTAAGCAAGAAGAAAGACTACTCCAGCAAAGGACTACAGCAGTAATCTTAGTGCACTGGGTTGGCATGTTGTTAGGTCCAGATAAGTTTAAAAATATGCACTAGATTGAATCCAGATTAACAGAAGGCAAATGGTGTCATCACTTCAGTAGGGCTCCCTCTGTCTGTCATAAGACCCTGTGTGCAAGGCAGGTGCACTACGAATTGGGGATAGACTGTGAAAATCTCTCCTTCCATAGTCTGCTTGGAGTTCTGTGTTGATGGCAAGTCTCTTCTCATAGCAAGAGGACCCAGTACCTTCTTCTCTTTTCTCCCAGACTACTCCCACGTCATTCCAATTTCCTAAAAGCTCTCAGGCTTTTACACAGTGAGTATTCTGAGGCCTTACTGAGGAAAGATAATCTACAGTGACTGGTCTGTAGGTTCACAGTCCTGTATCTCGGGAAGACAGGGCAGCTGAAGGCAAATGGGCACAGTTCTTATGAGAGCTGGTAAACTTCATGTTCTCCGAGCTGATGGGAGACTTATTTAAGGCATGTTTAGACAAACTAATAAAGCTGCTTGTACTTCTGCTTTCCGCTGCTACCTTGTTTGTTTCTTACTATCTCACTTTTGTTTTGATTTTACTTGCATGTAACTTTTCAGCTTAGTATGTATGGTGTTAGATTTTTCTCGGTCAGTGTGGAGTGAGGTCTCTTGTCCAGCTGATGAAAATCCCTGACTTCTCCTGGTTGACACGTTGTGAGCATGCTGTCAGCTTCTCAGTCCTCTGTTCTGCTTGTTAGATAGATGATCCATGTTTGGTTGCCATCCAGTTGACAAAGCCTGTTTCCTCGGTGTGGCTCACTTTGCCTGCCTACTGTGATTTCCAGGTGGACCTGTATGAAGATGCTTGAAAAATCTGTTTATCCAGCCCAGACATGATTGTATGAGTAGTCCATCTGTTGCCTGTTTCCTCTCAAAATATTACTGAAAGAAATTAACTCCTTCAAGCAAGATATGGATGAAAAAGAACACTACTGCAAGTTCAAATCTCCAAGATACTGGACTCCAAGGACAGCAAAAGCAAAGTGGTGAAATACTGCTAACTGTCATTGCACATTTTCCCAAGATACTATTTTCATGAACAGACACACATCTTTCTGCCCCCTCGGATTTACAGGACTGGAATATTTTTCTTCATCTGAGGCTTGCATGACTTGCCAATGCTCCAGCAGTTGTGACGTGTTGTGAAATGAGGAAACGTATAGTGTCTTTTCTCCTGCTGTCTCATATATGGTTAAACCTATAGAAAGCTGTGGAGGAAGCACAGGCATGCTGTTCCTCTGACAGCCTTCTGCAAATACAAGCTATTAATGACCATTGCCTTGCATGGGCAAAACCAGTCCTGGCAATTCCTTTGTGCCCTTTATTTAATGGCATAACAAGCAAGCACATTAGCTATTTTTATTCAAACCAGACATAAGCCAGTATGGTACAGTGGCTGTGAAGTGTCTGCATAGCTAAGTGAAAATACAGCTACTGTTTAACACTAAATCTTTTTCTTTTAGTTACAGGATATTGAGAGTTCAACTAATGATCATCCAGTCTTTCTAATTGAGCTCTGGTGAGAATTTTGAAGATTTTGCATTAAAATAGGCATAATGTTCTTTTCAGTCACTGACTTTTTCTACTGTTTAGGTCACCAATAAGGAGGTAATGCAGTAGGGAAGGTGGGAGGGTAGGAGGAGACTGCTTCAGGGTAAAGGTTCAGGTCTTGTCCTTTCAGAAGGTTTTGGGACTTGCCGTTCGAATGTGCTGCTTAGTGGCAGGCACAGGAAAAAGCTGAACACAGTGACACTGTTGGCAAATGCTAGCTTAGAAAGATGCATTGTTTGTTTTGGGAATTTTTAAAGGCTGCCAAACCCTTTGATGGTGGTTTTTCCTCTTTTTTTTTTTCTTTTTTTTTTACTTCCCCCCTTTCCCTTGAGGAGGCTGTATACTTTGACAGAAAAATGACTTTCATAGCATGATGAATAATTTAAAAAAAAATTAAGACTGTGTTGATGATTTAAGTGTTTGAATATTTCAAAGACAAGAATTTATGTCATGGATTAACATGGGAGGAATGTTGAGCATATAATTTTTTGTGTGTGTGCATGCTCAGCATATATATATATATATATGTAATAGACCCTCCCCCCCTGTAGTATTGACATGCATTGTCTCCAGTTCAATTTTAGTTTAAAAGGAAAAAAAAAAGAAAACAAACCTTTGAGCATAATGTAGATGTTAGAGGTCCTAAGGAAAAAAAAGACATCACTTATTATGCTTTCCCTGACCTGGAACCTGCCTGATACTGGAGCAGATATCCAGTAGTAGCATTTTTATATATCTTTGCTTAATTATAAATTATAAAGTAAACTTACAAAAATCTTATTGTTCCATCTAGCAAAGTATGGCATTTCTGTTCAGTACTTAGTATTTAGCCCAACTTGTGGTACTGCTTTTCTGTACAGTTGGACATTATGCTTACTTAGCTATTTATTACTTATTTACTTGGTTTTTCCATTTATGTTAGCAAATTGAGAATATACAGGTCCAACTTCCTCCTTGAAAGGTCTCTACCTTTCAAATTGCAGTTGTTATACATGAAAGCACAGCTGGAGAAGTCTTATCTATTGGTAGAAAACAGAATTACTTTTTTTTTTGAGGTGAAGTTGGATTGATGTTAAGTAGATCAGCTGCTTTGGGATAAGATGAAGATAAAGTAATTAAACTGCCAACACAGAACCACATCTTTCAGCTTCTCTAACAACAGAAGAATAGGCTTCTATCATGAGTTGCTATTTTTTCATGCTGTTTGTAATTGTTGGCTCTTTTAAAATCTGGCATATATGGAATTATTCTAGATGGAAGAGAAACTTACATTAAAAAGAAATTGGTAAATTTTGTGTTTGCCTCTAGGATATGTTCAGTTCAGGAGGCTGATGTCCTTTAACTACGTTGTAGGTGCCTATGTACCAGCTTCCCTAGGCCCTTGCTATTTCTCTTATAACATTTTGAAGTTATCTTATATGCTGCCACTGGTGTAAGTGCTTTGCAAGTACAACTAGTCAGTGCCCCAAGGAACTTTAACCTAAATACAGAAAGCAGAACAGTACTCTAAAGACTACTGACAAGTGTCTTTTTCCAGCTGTGTATGTAGAAAAAATTACCAAGTCTGGCTGTTTGACACAGTCCCTCTGCCTCTAGCTGCTGCCCTAAGCCTGCTGCTTAGGGTAGTTTTTGTGCCTGTTCGTACTTCACTTGAGGCCACTTCAGTGAA
The DNA here is from genome assembly GCF_003945725.1 of Corapipo altera. Lineage (NCBI taxonomy): Eukaryota > Metazoa > Chordata > Aves > Passeriformes > Pipridae > Corapipo > Corapipo altera. Next base: position 849,362 of record NW_020884989.1, read on the forward strand.
ATGAACTCACAGGTTCTGTTTCATGTCTGTGTTTTGTTTGAAGCAGACAAGAAATCCATCGCACTGTTTGCTCCATAGACTCTAGGTTGTTGTTCACTCCATGCCAGACCTTAAAGTACCTACCTTTTTAACACAGAGACAAAGCTTGGAAGGGAAATACTCTGTAGAATAACCTTTCCTTTCTTCCGTGTTCTGCCCAACTGCTGTTACCCTTGTCCAAAACAAGTAGGTTTAGTCACAGTAGAAGTGAAAGTGTGGAACATTAGTGTAGATCCACTGACACTGGTGGAGCTTTCTCAGGGTAGTGCAACCCTGTGTGCCTTTCTGTGGCAGGTAAGATCAAATGCTTGAAGGTACTGTGATTCTTTTCTTGTCTTCCCAGCCCCGTCTTTTCAAACTTGCTCTTTTAATGGCTGTCAGGATCCCACAGTGAGCCAGAGCTGGGAAACAGAAGTGGCTGAAAATTGTTTGGATATGGTTTATTGATGCATTTGTTTATTCTACTTGCTTGTGCAGTTGGTTTGTGACTGACATAGCTCTTTGAGTCAGCTCACTGAATTAACATATGAGCTGGCATAAGGGTCTTGGGTACTCTCTGATAGCCCTGATTTAGCTTGTTTTAGGCTGCCATGGAAGGTACCCCCTCAACCTTGTCTTCTGCAGAGGCAGCAAGAAGTGTATTCATTACATATGTGAATTTACCAAGCTCAAGCTATTGAGCTGATTGCTTTTTGCCACTGCATCTGCAAGTTGGCTTGGCTTCCCAGGGTTCCAAGGGCTTTGTGCTCCATTGTAAACACATACTTGTCTACCGCTTGACCAATTTAGAACTTGGGTTCTGTCCGGATGCTTTTTCTTTAAAATAAGGCCAGGACATATGCATATATGTATGTGTGGTTATATATATATATATACTGATACACAAACTGTGTATCTATTCATACATGAACATACACATATGTATATATACACATATACTCTGTCCAGAGCAGCTTATATCTTAAAAAGCTTTCATGCAATGTGACTTTTTTTTGGTGATTTATATGATAAGAAAAGCGATTAATTAGCTAGTGATGCAAAATAGCCTTGCAAATAAGGGTTCATGGGCTCTTTCTAGGTATAATGAACAAGAGAATGTGGATACATGGTCTTCACAGAACAGTTACTATGTAGTTTTAGTAGTAATAGCTATCTGAAGTAGTAGATAAATTTTGTGCATTTGGTAGGTTATGGTGTATCTATCTGATCAGAAATCACGAGCATATTCATTACTTGGTCTTTCAGAGGAGAGCAAAATGAAAACATCATAGCTTTCTACTAAAAGCTTGAAAGCATTTCTTTTTTATCATACTTATTTGGTAAAATGAAAAATCTCTTTTCTGCTTTGAGAATGCTAGTAATATCTATTAATTTCTTACCCTGATTTTTTTTTTTCCTTTTCTCCTCATATTGACTTTAATGTGTTCAGAGTTGTTGTTTTCCTTGCTTGTTAATTGCTTATGTCATCTCTGCCCACTGCTTTGGGGGAAGTGTTCACTAAACCTACAGTTCCATTTAGTATTCTCATTCCTTTTCAACTAGTGGTATCTCTTTTCTTTTTAATTCTAATACTGTATTTTTATATACTTTCAATCCTTTAGGGTTTTTGAGTGTTCTTTACATTTACTTTTAGCATGCTGATACCAGGACCATCTTCCTGGGGTCTTGCCTTGAGTAAAAGGGTTCTGCGGTTCAGCAGGAGCTCCTGGTGCTGTTTGGCAGCTTGCATTGCTGTAATACAATGGCCTCTACATTGGAAGAGGTGACGCTACAGAAGGTCACGTGTAGGGCAGATAGCAATCCAGAGCATCTAGCTGATGAAACTGCCATCCCTACAGCATGTTGGTAATAGTCTTGTTACTGGTGACGTTTTGTCAGCTGAAGGCTTTTGTCATTCAGGTAGGGGAGGCTTTTTTTATCCCCCAGACCATGGAGACTGCATCTTGCTGACTTATGACAAGTTTGCATGTGAGTCTGTGCAAATAAGTCAACTGGAATAGCCTGTATGTCAACACACCTCTGCCTTTCAGCCAGGTGCAAAACCAGATGCGAAGGTATTAATTCCCAATGACTTCATCCAATGTTGTTTCTATCAAAAGAGACATCACTTTGTCTCTACTACTCCTCTGAGGCTGTTTTTTTCCATCTCCTCGGTGGTGGGGAATGGTTGCATGCATGTGGTTGTATGTATTATGTTTATCTTAAAATTTAGATTCTTTGGAGCTTCTTGTTATAGACTACAAAGTCTAGTAAGTCTACATAAGGTTCCTTCAAACAGTTGAGTTGACATGCTCAAAGACACATGGTCAAATTTGATGGTGAGTTTTGGTCAGATGGAGAAGCATGGTTCTGTGTCCTACTTCATTTCTTGCCATATGCTCCTTTATGCCTGTCATAAGGTCTGTGTGGCTACTTTTAAGTAACTTGTTATGGTACTGAAGTTCAGCAGTCTTTCTGTCTGTCTGTCTTTTTTCCTGTCGTGTATAGAATTTTTTACAAACACTTGGTACCTGTGCTGGAATAGTTTGCAGCTTCCTTTAATGAGCATTACATATTTCTGTTTTCTGCTCAGCCCTTAAATTCTTTAATTCCCTCTTAAATGTTGATAACATGGTGGCTTACTGTTAGTTTATCAGGTTTTTTTTTTACTCTTCCTCTGATACGTCAGTCCTGACTTAGTTCATCTTGAACTTATCTTTTGCCAGCATTCTGTGTAGGAGAGGCTCTTGCAAAGAAGCCTGGTTTTACTTTTTTCAGTTATTATTATCGTTGCTGGTATTAAATGTAATTGCACCCCTCAATTTTATGCACTAGCTCTTGCGATTTTTCTTATTTTTTGTGTTTTCTGATCTGATACTCTTTGCTCTTCTAAAGTCTTTATCTTTTTTTTTTCTTTTTTCCCCCCCATCTGCTGTCACTTATACTGCTTTCTGTTTCTTTACCCAGGCTTTGATTCACATTTTTCTGGGATATGCTCATTTGGCCTGTGTAACCTCAAGAAAATGTTACCATTTCAACATAATGACTCTTTTCTTTCATGGCTTCCTGTTCCCTTTCCTTGTAAAGTGGTATGTATACCTTCTGCAACTTCCAGACTCAGCTGGGAGCTAAACATGCAGCTTTTCATTTCCTTTATCTTCTTGCATTGAAGATCTTTTGGACCAGCAGTATCTTAATCACCATTTCTGAAACACGGCAGCATGGTACGAGTTTTGGTAGGAGTTCTTTCATGAGTGTGGTGAACTTTGGTTGTGTTACGGGCACTGTCATTTAGCAGTGAACTAATGCAACCAGTAAACAGGCTTTCTGACATAGTGCAAGATCATTCTAATGAGGAGCAGGGGGAAAGCTTATTTTCTTATTGCCAGGTAAAGAACAAACATGCAACAAAAAAAAAAGTCCCTTACCATGTACTGTAGTGGTTCAAAGGCTAAACTGAAATGTAGATTCTCCATCAAATTAAATTCTTTTGTGTCTGGCGTAGTATTCCTCTTACTTCCTTCTCTAAACAGAGTTGGCTTGACTCTTCCCCCTTTTTCACAGTAACTGTGTGATTCCTTGTTTAGTTTGTGAGAATTGCAAAAGCTGTGATGTTTTTCTGAATTCAAGATGCCAGATTTGTAGTGATTTCTTCCTCCTTCCTGTTGTTCATCCCCTCCTCCTGACAGACTTATTTCAGGATTTGTTTGTTCTTATTTTCCCCAAGGAGAAGACTCTTCTTCATCAACCTTCATGGCAGCTTATGGTTCCTGCTATACAGAGGGTTTAGTTGACTTCAAATGTAATACCAGTGCCATTTTACCAACTGAAGTAAGAAAGGCTGGACTGCAGTATAGTGTGCTCTCTGCTTCTGTATCAACTCTGTTCCTTTCACTTGGGGAGCTTAATTCTCTGAAGTTCTTCTTGATAGGTTTCCATTTTGAGATACACTCTGTTGGGAATGACACAGCATCTCTGCAGGCATAAAAATTGTTATGAAACGCTAATCACAGAGAACTTGTTATCAAAATACTCGTTTCTTCATTTTGTTATTATCGCTGTTGTGAAATGGAGTGATTAAGAAGTATTACTCCAGAAGTAGAGGAAAGGTACTGGAGGTTGCTGCTTTTTTTCTGCAAAAACAGTGCTGTCTTGAGCCCCAGTTATCCAAAAACCAGTTATCCAAGTTGTAATGAAAATATCCTAAAATCTTTAGCTTTAGCTTAGTTGTGTCAAATACTTGGTAAAACTCCAAGGTGGTAAATAACTTGGTTATTTTCTTTTTGGAGTACTAATCTTGTTTGCTTTGGCATCCAAAACCAAAGACAGCTTATTTTTACTTAATATACACTTTTTTTAGAATATCCCTTCCATGCAGTAATAAAGATACCTATTACAGAACCCAGGAGGCCAGTCACAGACCATGGGTTCTGCTGTGTTTGGTGGTCCCAGAGGCAGAGAGGAGCAATGTTCACTTAGGCAATTCTGGTTGACATAAATAGTCTTAGTACTGATGCTGGAGTCCTTGTACACATTTTAACAAAGTAGTGGTTTTGAGGCAGTGTTTGGAGGGAGTGTGAGAGAGGTGACGGTCTCATGTTGTGTTACATGGCTTAAGAAGAAAATGGAGATGCATCTGGACAAAGGAACGGGTCTGGAAAATTACATTTGCTGCAGTGTTCTATGGAGGTGGGAGCAGCACAGTTAAGGCCAAAAGAAATGCTACTGTACTAGAGAAAAAGAGATTGAGTGCCTAGGTGAGTGTTTTTCATCCATATCTGTGGTTTAAAGTGTCTTAGTACCAAGTGGAAAAATGAACTGGATACAACTTTGATGTAGAAGTGTGTGGTGAAATCCACCATGTAAGATGGTGTAAGAGAAAAAGGTGAAAAAAGGGGGAGCCCCTCAGTTGTAGCAGATAGTTGAATTCCTTCAGGAGGGTACTAGAAATAATTTAAACATGCAATGGCTTGATTTGTTGGTGAAACCATTAGCTAGTGCCATGGTTTTCTTGATTGGCCATCAGTTAATCACGTTTTCTTTCTGTCACTGTTTTTTATTGCAACATGTGGTGGTTAGAATCCAGAATGTGTAACAACATCTTAAGTTTCCTGTCTTTTCAGTTCCTTCTGTTAAAAGCAACAATTTATTTTTGTTGACCCTCACAAGATGACATCTTCAAAGTAGGTCTTTAACAAATAAACCCAACTTTTTTTCTGTAACTTCTGGTGTAAATTCCTGTTTTTCTACTTTTTCTCTTGAGATTGTATTACGAGCAGTAGTATAATGTGTGATATGGTTTGCTGTGGAGGTTTTAACTGTGTTAAATTTTGAGACAGCAGCCTAAGATGAGATGTCAAAGTGATGAGTTTACACGAGGTTCCTGACAGTCCCCAAAACACTTCATGTAAACTTGTTTCTGCTCCATCAGGACACATCCCTTCAACCACTGTTGCTACTGTGTTCTTAGTGAAATAATACACATGATGTGTGTTGAATTGAGATTTGCTTTCAGTATGAGAAAACTCAAAGCTACAACAAGTTGGCAAGTTTTCTGATTGCACTTTCAGATCTGACTGTGTCTTTAAAAGGCCAATCATATGTAATGCTATGTGTTCACTGAACTGTGTGAATATGATGCTACAAATCTATTTCTTGATGAGGATGTCAACCTCAAACAATTTAGCTATGTTTATAGTTTTATAACAGATTAAGTAACTCTTGTGGCTTCAAAAATTAAAATTAAATCACTGTTGATCATGATAATATAAATAGGGTACCAGACTTTACAGAAGGCTTAATCTCTTGTTCTTTATGGTTTAGTTGAAACCTGTGAATCACAAAAGGTGGCCCAGAGTTGCTCTTCTCCTTCATATTTATTTAAGGTTTTCTTAGTTGTTGTGAGACACTCAGAAGATGCCTATCTCAGCAAACCTGATGGCAGTGTTACCCCAGGCTCTACATTGGCAGTTCTCTGTGTGAAGTTCTGAAGGCTTCTGCCATGATGGGTGCATCACCATTCCTGCATGGAACATCAGTAGTCTTGACATGGATTTTGAAAATTTGTCTGTGTTTGAAACTATTGGTAATCTAATTGCTGGGTTCAGACTTGCTCTTTAGAAAAGCTTTCTCATGGATAAACCTGGATGCATTTGAATGTCTGAAAAGAGCAAGGGTTGGGTGGAGTACCATGGGAATTGCCTTTAGCCTTGCTGAGTGGATAGGCGGTCTGTGAAAGGCCTCAGGAGGATTCAAAATACTAAAAGAAGGTATCCATATTTAAATTCTTAGTCTGGTCCTCTGTGATCACTTATCCCTAAAAAGATATGTAAATTCTAACTCAGTAAATCATTTATTTGATTTGTTGTTCACCAGAGAGAATTCTGGGTGTGACTGTGGCTTTCTCAAATCAAGCATCTTAAAAGACACTTGCCTAGTCTGTTCAACAGCCTGTCTGGGAGCCACTGCTCTAAGTCATAGTTGTTATATGCAGCAGTAGGTGCCAAGTGTAGTGGAGAGGGCCATTTTATTGTACATCTCTATCTTTGTTGAGTGGTGACAGGGTGAGTGTTTTTTCGGATGTTCTTGGAGCTGGTGAGCTTTGTCTGTTCATTCCTTTTGGATGAAATACCTTGAATGCTTTTAAGTAGCTAATGCAGAAAGGGATCATGCTTTTCTATGGTTAGCTCAGGTGCTGGTCGTAAAGATGTTTTCATAGGTAGGCAGAAAGAGAATCTGATGTTCCTGGGTAGATCTGTACCACCTAAATTCCTGTGTGGAGTGGGGCAGTTTCCCTTGGGAGTCCTTTTTGTCTTTGTGAGGGGCTAAAGGTACAGCAAGAGACATTTTCTTCCCTGCTGCTTTCCTCATTCCAGTCTACCTGAAGCAGAGTAACCATGGTTCCAAAGTTGTCATTAAGCTTCCTAAGAATACTTTTATTAATTGTGATTGTCTGTACAGTAGTTTGACAAGATTAGCAAAGTGTGGAGTGCACTTCCTACTGTTAGTTTTTTCTTTTAATGACAAAGTTCTTTGGATTTGGCACAGTCTCTCTGCTGCAAACATCTGAAGTGCAAACAGTGAGGACTTGGCAAGCAGTACAGCGCTGGTAAGAGGATGTTTGGGCCAAGGACTCCTAGCCAAGCTCTTACCTTTTTGCATAAAATTTTCTTTAACGGGAAGGCAAAGGAGATGGGATTGTGGTTAAATAATTACTCCTTGATTGAGTGAGTACTGCCCCGAGGAAGGTGCTTATGTAATGAAAGTCTCTATTGTGCTGTGTAAGAATAAGGACTCTGTGCTGAGATGGTGTGAGCAATCATCACGCTGTTGCTTTCTCGTGCTTGACTCTGCAGACCTGTGCTGAAAAGAATTATTAACTTGAGTTTTACCTTAAACACACCAAAAAACTATGGCAGTCTAGCATAAGGGGCAACATTGTACTTCAAACTGTGCTGCAGAGCTTTGGATCTTTGTGCCCAGGCATCAGGCACCATCTTATTTGGCACCTGTGGAGTAGGAATTCTTTGTGGCCAACTTCCCCTTTCCAGTCCAAGCAGCTCATACTTTGTTTCAAACCAAAGGTGTATCAGCTCCTGGGGAACATGGCGGATTCATATCTGGTGGCTGGGTTCATCTTTTTGGAGCACTGTTTTTCCCTCTCCTTCATACTTCTTGCTCAATTCTATATACAGACTGCTGCTGCTGTCTGCAGCAACCTATTTGTGCTGGTGGCAAGATTATTTTCCATTCCTTACACTCTTTATGTGTCTTAGCAGGAGTAATAACACAAGCTTAGAGACATCTGCTTTCTCCAGTGTTTGGTACTGTAGTGGCACACAGGAGCAATTGCAGAACAACTCCTGGATGTGGGAGTCAGGGAGACAGTGTAGCTGGAGATGCTCAGTCTAGTCCACGTACTGTGTGCTATGGAGTGCCATGGAGGAAACATTTAGTCTGGATGTGAAAAGCTCTGTAGCTGTGCCACGAGGTAAGCCTGCACAAATAAACCCTCCTTTATGTGAAGGCCACTTTGAGCACTAGACTGGTGGTTTGGTTGAGGTAGCTCAGGACTCTTAAACATCTCCCCTGCACACTGTCCCTGCACTGAAGCCAAAAAAAACCCCAAAAAACTTGCAACCTCTTGCTTTTTTACTAAAATTCATGCATATGGCCTTAGGCATACCAATAGGCATACCTTTGATGCCAGGTGATCTCCCTGCCAAACCTAAAGCTAGCTCTCAATAAGATCTTATGTGGTTATGCTTTCAATAGAGTGCCAGAAAGCTGAACCTTGGCAAAACTGTACTTTAAGCTGATGGTGAGAACAAAGTTAGGAAGAATGTTTTAGTCCTGGATGGGCATTGTAACTACAGATAGACTAGATACATTTTCTTCTAGATCTAAGTCATAGATTTTATTTATTTTGCCTATTCCATTGTAGTGTAAGCTAAATTAGAATTTAGATGTTCTAAATAATTATTTGGATTTGTCCTTGATTTTTTCCCATCTCCCAGGTAATGGATTAGTTGATTTTGGAAGCACTTGCCCTAGGCATTACTGCTCTAATTTGAGCCTGGTGGTGTGGCTGCAAAGGAAGAAGCCTGAGGAGGGTGGGAGGAGCACTTCTCCTCTTTCCTGGTGACCTCCGCTTCTGTGGTTGCACTCGACTCTTTTCCTGCACATTTTGACCTGTGCTGTAATCCTATCAGAGGGGATAATTGCAGTCAGGAATGAAGTCTTTTCTGGAAAAGATTTCTTGCTTAAATCTGCACGTATGAAATGGTTTTGACATTCATTGGTAGAAATTGGCTCCTTGTTGTTCATACCGTCGGGGTTAGTCTTTTCATGCCACTCGGTGTTCCTGTGGAGAACCTCACTGCATACAACATTCTAGGAGGCAAACAAACTAGCTAACACTTCTTTGCAATTCAAATAAAGTTAAAAAACCAAACAAAATTACCCCAGGTAACAAACACATCAACTACAACTATCACTGTCATGATTTTGTAAAGGTAAGTGTGTCTAATCTCACTTGTCAAATGCACTTAATCTCACCTGCTGTTTTTGTCACCAATACCTAAGTCAACTTGGAACTGAAGGAAGAGAAAATTAGTTTTACTTTTAAGACCTAAGTTATTGCCTCCTTGTTGCACTGTAGAATGAAACATCTAGTGCTAGAATTTTGAGTAATGCAGTACATTTTTAGTTGTAGCTGGAAGTGGCCTAAGTTTTTCAGTAACTTGGAAAATACCTTAAAGGAAATTGTATTTTTTCTATGGTGTTTTTATGGGGTTTTTGTTCAGGTGGACTTTTGTTTGTTTCTTTTTTTCAGAAAATACAAACTTTTCTCAGGCAGGCTTGTAAGAAAGGTTTGTAAGGAAAGGGATTATTTCTTTATAAAATGACTAATTTGGAGAAGATGGGCAAGGTTTAAGGAACACAGACATCACTTAAATCTTGAAACAAAAGCAGTGAATATAAAGCTATGTCAAGTTTGAGTTAATAGTAATAAACAACTTTATAATCCAGAGAAAAGTTTGTTTATGGGAAAAATCTACCAAAAATCCGGTAACTTCGTGATGACTCCAGGATTTTCTTGTTTTGTTGTCAACTCCAAGAATTTGGATGGAGGGAGTGTTCTTTCTTTGAGTGTATCTTTTAGGTTTCTTTCTGTCTTCTATCACATACTTTCAGTGGTGTGACTTCAGCTAGACAGTTTCCATAAGAAATATGATTCATTGGGTAATTTATTATATACTTTGGAATGTGCTTTGGACTTCTTTTCCTGTTTGGGAAGAGGGACAGGCTGGATGTGGAGATGTTTTGGAAGCCTTGGCTTTTGTTTCTGTGTCAGGGTTTGATTCTGTTTCACATCTCTGTATGTGAGGAAGGGTTTGTGCATTCTGGAGTTCGTGCCCTCCCTCTTCTTATCGCTTCATATTAACCGGTCTCATAAAAGATATCACCTCTCTGTGCAAGACCTGCCTTTCCTGTATCCTTGGGCAGTTGCAGTTACAGCAGTAATAGTGGGGATCTGTTGGATATGCTTTTCTTGTGAACCACATCTGTATGTTTTCGTTCATAGAGTAGCTGGAGTTTATTGTGATGAGGAAGTGACTGTGGGAGAATGTACCTTCTCCTGATACTTTGTGGGATGCTTTCCTAACCGTGTTAAGGATTCACGCAATAGCATTGTTCTGTGGATATATAATACAGCTTTTAAGATACTGACAGGATAGTTTAAAATCAACATACAAAAAGCAAATAAAAATATCTGTATGAGTTGGGAAACACGACCTCATGAATGTGAGGGTGGGAGAGCCTGGGTAGTGTAGCCCCAGGAGAAATGCTTTAGCAGCATAAAAATGATCACTCTTTTTTCCTCTTTTTTTCCTCTTTTGCTTCTGCTCCAGCTGAGTGTTTATGAGGTAGAGTTTGAGTGGCTGCTGCAGTGGGAAACATAGATTGACTGCGGTTAAGATGCACACAAATGTTTAGTATAAATATTTAGCAACAGACATAAACAGGAGTTAAATGGTGCACATTGGGATTGCTAAGACAAAACTTATAGATGGCCATTTTCAAACAGTGACCTCTTATTTTTTTTTACCTACCACTGTATTTTTACAGGTCTTTCCTTTACTTCCACTTAAGATTTTTTTGTGCCTTCACGTTCAGAGGAAATTCACACAAAAGGCTGATTGCACCTATCTGAAGATGAGGAGAAAAACAGTAGGGGAGATATAGGGTCATACGTCAGAGTGAGTCTCCTGCTGGCAGGTGAGAAGTGGAAGGGACAAATAACTGCTTTTAAAACCTTTCCATTATCTGTTCAGTTTAATTTTACCACTGAAACAAAAGAAGCAATAGTGGTAGTTCAAACAGCTGCTTCACTTGGGTCTAGTTAAAGATGCTTGCAAAAGCTTACTGCTCTGTCCAAGGCTCATTTGAAAATTTGTACCTAGACAAACTTACAATATCCTTGTGCTTCACAAACTGTCAACTTTACTAACATGCTTAAAAAAGGTGTGGCAAGTTTTTTGTCAGAAATAATAACGAAAAGATACCTTCCTTGAATGTAAAAAATTACATAGACAGATTAGCTTCTGTATGTGAGCATACTTTATTTTTATGTGATGGCTGCATAAGAAACATTTCTGTATGAAGTCCCAATTCAGCAGGATGCTTTTCATTCTCTAGAGTTAGCTGCATTTGCTTAGAATACAGGGACATTTAGGATTTCTTTAGGCCATATAAATAATACCGTAGAATGGTTTGGGATGGAAGGGACCCTGAAGATCATCTAGTTCCAAACATGCTGTCGTGTGCAGGGACACCTTTCACTAGACAAAATTGCCCAAAGCCCCATCCAACCTGGCCTTGAACACTTCCAGGAATGGGGCATCCACAGAGACCTGTGCCAGGGCCTCACTACCCTCACAGTAAAGAATTTCTTCCCAGTATCTAATCTAAATCTGCTGTCAGTTTGAAGCCATTCTCCCTTATCCTATCACCACATGCCCTTGTAAAAAGCCTTTCTCTGGCTTTATTGTGGGCCCCCCTTTAATTATTGAAAGGGAGGTTGAATTAGTTAAACACCTGTTTCCCACAGCTTTTAGTGATGGTCTTCTTTTTAGTGATCTTCTGAATGTTGTGTGGAAGGTGAGGCCTAAAATGGTAACCTGAATATGGACACATGTTCTTAAACTTGTAGTCCGTAAAGTTTAGGAAAATAAAAAATTTAAAGGGAGGGGGAAAAAACCCCCCAAACTGTACAGTATTTGACAGGAAGCCAGTGTAACTCCCTTGAAACTGGAGTAGCATGCCTGAGTCAGTGAAGTATGAGCTAAGAATCTGGCAGAAGCCTTTTGCACAAAGGAAGGTTGAGAGAGTCTCTCAGGAAGCCTGTACACTGCTAAATGTGGCATGTTTGAACATGAGACTGACATCATTGTGAGTTCATAATAGTGAAAGAACAAAGTATCAGCCACAAATTAGACTGACCTAATTTTTAAGTCACTTATAGAAACCTAATAGCCCAGTATCTTGCTTGTGCAAGCTGTTTATTTCTATCCCAACCTTTGACTACTTAATTTAAACTACAAGTTAACCCTCTGAACTGTTAAAGAAGTTGTTCTGGAAGGTGCGTGTGTGTTTGAGTGGTGCTACAAACTTCCTTCCTTGGCTCTTTTTCCTCTCTGACCTCAGTTTTCACATAAAGGAAGTGATTAAGGACCACCCATCATATACCTTTATCCTTCAGGATCAGTTTTTGAGGTACAAACCTCAGGATTGTGTACCAAAACCTAACTTGTGCCTATTGGCTGATCACATGCAGACTGGAAGTCTGTCTGAAAATTATTAGAACACATGCCAGTGGTATCAACAGGAATTTACGTAGAATGAATAAGTTATTATTAAACTTATCAGTATTATTTATTGATGTATCTATGATCATTGACTGATGCTTCTTTCATTGCTGAATACTTAAGAAATCTTAAAGGATCTTGCAGTTTGCTGATGATATACTACTTTCCAAGTATTTTAGTTGGCTCTGCTTGCCCTGAAGTTGATCCATTCTGTTGATATATTACTTCAGTTATTGCAGAAATATATTGAACTCTCCTAGCTTGGGATTACTTTGGCAACAGTCAGTGCCTTTCTGGTTGCTTTTTGAAGGACTGTTTCAAACAAAACACCTCTACAAATTCTGGAGAAATATAAGATCTTGTTTATAGATTTTTACAGAGCTGTGTGTACGTGTAAGCACACATCTAATGGGATAATACCAATATATTTTAAGGGACTATGTTTTGTTTCTCTTTGCTATTCAAAATTCTGGTAGAAGCCCAGAGAGGTTGCTACAGAACATTTCTTGTTGACCCTGGTCTTTGCCTAAGGTGCCTATCAGATAATAACACCCTAATTTACTCCCTTGGTTTGGTATTGCACATTTTTTCCCTTCAAAAATTTTTAAAAATCCTGCTCCCTTTTAATTCTTATACACTAGGTAAAACAGTGGTCACATTTTGTCAGTTGTTCTTCAGGGGGTTTGATGTATTTTGTGGTTATGTCACTCTTCTTGCCCTATTTGGGGAAGGTGTATCTGAAGGGAACCTACAAGAGAGCTGGAGAGAGACGTTTTACAAGGGCGTGTAATGATAGAACAAGGGGGAATGGCTTCATACTGAAAGAGAGCAGGGTGAGATTAGCTATTAGGAAGAAATTCTTTACTGTGAGAGTGGTGAGACACTGAAACAGGTTGCCCAGAGAAGCTGTGGATGCCCCAAGTGTGTAAGGCCAGGTTGGACAGGGCTTGGAGCAACCTGGTGTAGTGGAAGGTGTCCTTTCCAACTCAAGCTATTCTGTGATTCTATAATTCTACTTCAATGATAATGTTTATAGTGGTGGGGAACATAAGTCATCCTATGCTCTCTTTCTTCCATTGTGAAGATATACATAGCTTCTCTTTTCAGCCATGTGATTACTGTGTTAGAAATGTGGCTTTTGCACTGCTGTAGGTCTTGTATAATGTGATTCAAATTCACAGAAACACTTGAGATCCATTGAAAAAGACGTACCAGAGCACATTACCTGGATCATAGCTCAGTGAATACCATGACTTTTGCTTTTGTTCCCAACTGAAGCCCTGTTGGCACTATCTTGTCAATTAAATTAATATTTGAAAGCAATTTTAACAAGCAAGCCATCATAATTACCTTTGTGGGTACAAATTAGGTATGAAAATATGTTGTGTTCCTAGACTGTGAGCTGTCAGTAGTCTTCCACCCCAGTGAGAGTTTTCAGTCCCAATCGTCTGGGTCTAGGAGTTTGTTAATTTGTTTTCTGTACTGCATCTGCAGTTCAGCACGCACTTTATATCATAGCCTGAACCCCTTACTCTGAACAGCCCAGAATTGCAGACTTCTTAGCAGGATTACTGCAACTGTTTAATTTCTGGGAACACAAACTTGATTTATTCCACCATGTTAATTGGGAGCCATTGCTGCACAGGATATACCTCCGTGTTTCCTTCTCTATTCCCGCTTCAAAACAGTTGGGCTGTTCAAAACAGTATCATGTTTGTGGACTCGCTGTTTTCCACCATCTATTCTGTTTCCTTGTCATGTAGATGTCATTTAAAGAAAAACCCAATTAAAATTAATTGCTTTACTGACTAGGACTGAGCTTACATACGTATAATGTCAATGTTTTATTTGCCCCAGCATTCCTTCTGAAGATGCTTCTGCATGCTTTTATCACTGTACGCTGGTGACAATATTAATCTTGTTTAGAGCGTGGAGGGGGCTTTTAAAATGAGTTTGACAAGAGATTTAATTAACACTTATTAGGGGGTTTTCTTGACTTCTAGATGTTTATCTGTACAGCTGACAGGACATGCATGCAGCGCAGTGCAGCACTGTATTTTCAAACACAAGCAGGAAGAAACAAAGTATTAATGTTGAAAGTTTGAAAAAAAAAAAAGATTCCTTCCAAACTTTCTCATGCCCTGATGTGAAGGGGTTGAATGTGCATGTTGCCTTCCGGGAGAACTGGTGTCATTTCCTCAAATGGGTGAAAGACCGGAATATTTTAACCCCTGTCATACTGTACCATGGAACAGTTTACAAAATCTCTGTTCTTAAAGGAGATTGACTCACTTTAGTCATTCAGTTTAATTTAAGAGAAGAGTCAATAAAAAGTCTGCTGCAAGAAATTCATCCCTGCCTTGCCCAGAAGCTATTCTGATTTACTTCTCTGATAAAATTACCATCATTATCCTCTGCTTTTAATCCATTCTGGTCCTTGTTCGAAGGCTTCAGATCCACCTTCTGTTTTCATCATACAGTGACTATGAAGCAGATCAGAGTTGCTTTTATTTAATTTTTGTCTCCTTATTTGCAGGGCCATATTATTTGAATGTCTCCCTCTTAAAATCTCTCATTAGGCAAAAGGCCTTATACTTAAAGGCTAACCATTATCTGAAGGCTCTGAGGTCTCATCTTATTTCTTCCATGGTAAGCCTTTCAAAGAAGTAGCATGGACTGTTATAACAGCTGTGCTCGATGTTTATTTAGCGGCTACTCTTCAGAGCACTCCTGCTTTTAATCTGTTTCTCAGCAAAAAATGACCATGTAAAATACAAAAGTCACTGTTTGTATTGGTCTGCAGAGCTGCAAAACAGTTGATTCAGAATGTGCAGATTGTGTAGTAGATGGGAACCTTGGTGTCATGAAAGGTGCTGCTGTAAAGCACCCTTGTTATACGAAGAGTAAAGATAGGCTGGAATTTTAACAGCTTGAGGATTTATTAATTAATTCAGCACTTTCAGGTTTTCCCTTTCTGTTTTACTTTGTGTCTTTGAAAATTACAGTATAGTTTCTGTTAGAGTGGCAGGTGTGGACTTTGCTAATTGGTCACAGTTACATGATGAATCTTTACCATTTGATGTACAGGACCAAAGTGCCACACATGGTGTGTTTTGTGAGGATAAGCAACTGTCCTTCAGTTTGGTTTGTGAATTCATAATTTGTTACGTGCTGTGGCTTTGGATTGAGTCTCTTCAGACTTGGATTACATAGATAAATGAAATAATGTTCTAACTATTTGTAAACTTCATCAATTTTATGGTAGATACTTCAGACAAGATTAGATTTTTAGGAAAAGACAGCGTTAAACTTTTAGGAAAGAAGAGGTAGACAGGTACTGCGATCCTTAGAAGGATGCTGTCATGCTTGACTGTTCAGTCTCTCCCTGGCTTCCAGCTTGCCTGATGCACCCACTCCGTAGCTGTGGGAGGAATGCTCCATGTGACCCGACTGGTTGGGTTTGTTTAGCTGCAGTTTAGGGAAGGCCCTGAGCAACGGAGGAGAAAAGAGGCTGCCATTTCTAATTCTGGAAAATAGAAAAAGGTATTTCAATAAGGCCTGGAGGACTTCTTATTTGCCAAAAGTATAAAGGTGAGTTTATATCCTTTTGTAATTCACCCTAATTGAAAGGATGAATATTTCTTTTTCTGAAGTTAGCAGAAAAGTGCTGGCCTCTTAATGATGAAAGACTTTTTAAAAAAGTTTCCCCCAAGCACAAATAGCTGAAGTTTCCACTTTAAACTTGGGTGGCTCATTCATATTTCACTTAATGGTAATACGGTATCCTCTCTCTCCCTTACCCTCCTTACCACTAAGGCTAAAAATGGGGGGGGGGGGGAGGGGAATATAAAATATTTCTGAAAATTACAGGAAATGTCTGTTCCTTAAATAGCTTTGCCAGGGAATTTCCAGATCTGCTTAATGCTTATGGCTGAACTTGCAACAGCTCAGTCTTCAGTCATGAGTGGATCCTGTTCTTAAAATGTGACACCTCCTTCCAGTAAACTGTATTGAAATTAAGTATATACTTTGTTTCTCATCTGCTCTTCAGCAGAAATAATTGTGCCCAGTGGTGAAATGAGGGCTCTTGGGGGCTGCTTTAAACACTTGATTTACTTCTATTTATTAAAGTTTGAAAAACTTTTATAGTTTCCTGAGATGGTAGCTAGTTTATTTGTGAGGACTTCGGAGAGGCATGGATGGCACAGAAAGGCAAGTACTGGTGAATATGAAGACTATCTGGCAGTTTTGAGAGGGACTTCAGGAACTGCACGTGAAGCACTAAGGAAAAAAAGGGAAATGCTTTTTGTCTCAGTAGTTCGTTTCCTTGGACTGTCACAAGGTGGTCTCAGATCATAGGGTCTTGTCTCTAGGCAGAGCCTAATCAGTGTTAACCATTAGTTTACTTTTAGTTTCTGGGATGAGACTAGACAAGGGGATAGCAACAAATATGATGAGTAGGATGAGCTTTTTCTTTGTTCTCAATTGTCTTCGGCAAGACTTTTGCCACTGGATTACAGGAAGGAGCAAAGGAGGTCTGCAGAGCCTCTTCTTGGGGCTCAAAAGAGAATTGGATAGCTTGAGCAGGCAGTGGGGAGTAAAGGACCTGGCACAGTGTTCAGCAGATCATCTCATCCATCTCTCTCACATACTTATACCTATGTGCTAATGATGGGCAAGCGAGAGGATCTCCAGCCTGGGTCCTTTCAGGGAAAAACACGTGCGTCCCAGTAGAGATAGCAGTCCCAGTGAGCAAAGTATGTTCTGGGTATCTGTATCTGCCTGAAGGGCTCTCACCCCGTGTTCTACTGCTGGCATTTGCAGGGTTTCTAGAGCAGTTGCCTAAAGCCAGAGGTGATTCCTGTAGCTTTTCTCCTTGTGGTGTGGGTTTCCAGTCTGTTCACTGACTGCCGTGATGTGCTCAGCCCTCTGCTGTGGTGGCTCTGCATGGTTGTCATATCATTTTACCTCAGAGTTCGGAGCCACCCCTGGATTTCACGGTAAGGCAGTACTTGGCAATAATTTATTGTCATGGTTTAGGTTACAGTGATTAGGCAAAGCTGTCATCTCTTGATAGCGATGATTTGAATCATATTTTTAGATGCCCAGGAAACAGCTTGGAATTGGCACTGATGTGTTTATTTTTGCTTCCTTGTGTAGAAGTTGTAATTTAATTTGTTTGTGTCAGAACAGCAGGCGCTTTGTATAGGCGTTGTATGGGTATGACTATATGTAATGATTGGTGATGCCGCTGTTACCAGTGAGGATGCAGTGTTGGCTTTTTTACTGTGTGGGGAGGTGGGATTAATTACTCAAGATGTTCTGTTTCATTAGTCTTTGTCCATAAAAAAGACAGCTGTATTCAGACTTACTTATGGCCATCTTTCATATTAATAGATGCTGAACAAGGGTTTGTGAATTTGCTTAATTCTATGCAAACGCATCACCTGTGAATGCTACTTATAGATTAGTTTTCTAGTAGGGAGATGTGTTAAATTGTTTGGAAGGTTACTGTTGGTTGGTTCTTTTGTTAGTTGTTTTTTTTTAAACATCTCCAACTTTTTTTTTTTTTTTTTTACTTTAAGGATAGTAGAGATAGCTGTACTGTGGTGTTTTTGTCTCTTTCCTATTAGAAAATCAGTATTACAGAACTTTCTATTCCAGACCCTTTCCATGTACACAAATGCTAGCATTTATAAATATCTTCTCACCTAGATTTTCATGTGTTTGGGGAAGTTTTACAGGAAATGACTCTACTGAAAGTGTGAAATCCATTTTCTGGGGTTTTTTTATCTTGTAATAAGGATTTATTATTTTTATCATTTTCCTATGTTTAGGTATTTCCCTCTGCTGGCCTTTGTATGTGGCCCACTTTCTGTTCTGTTCAGCCCGTACAGATTTTGACTTAAATGTGAGTAATTGCTGCTGACATGAAATAATAATAGATTCATATAAAAGTACTTCAGAATTTTCAGTTGCTTTGACGTGGAAGTCGTAGAGGGAGAATCATCTTTTAAAAGTCCATTGACAGTTTTCCTTGTTGCCTAGTGTCCCAGGCAAGAGGAAACTAAAAGTGTAATGTATTATAGTATATGTTTGAAGTGGATTAAATAAGCCTTCATTGTGGTTGCCACAGAAGTATATGCTGTGGATCTGCAGTGAAAAAGTATTTTGAAATGGAAAGAGCTTCTCACTTGTTTGGGTGGAGAAGGGAGTCTCCAGGTTAAGTCTCTGAGTCTCTTTTCAATAGAATGGTGTAACATCAACAGTGTGTTCTAGTGCTTCCATCTATCAGTCAGGTTTCCCTGCTGTAATACTTAACAAATATTTATTGTTTCACCATGAATGTCAAAGAGTTTGGATTCTTGGTAAATGCAAGTGATGATAACCTGGTTTATTGCTTGGAGTTGGTGGTGGTGTATGGATGATGTTTGCAAGCATGTTGCATGTATTTTGAGGGCTATGTTGAGTAGATCAGGAAAATGTGGTGTTTTGGTGTGCTTTTTGGTTTTATTCTGAAATGATATAGTAGTATATTATTTCAAATATGACTATTTGTATGAAAGGAAATATCTTTGTTATCTAAATGGAAGATCCATTCATCTTGCTTAGCCCAGCTGTCTCAGGGTGCTGGTGGTAAAAATGTTGCTAAGCAGTAGGTATAGAAGCAGAGCAAGCTTAAAAATCTAGACTGGAGGTCTTTTGTGCAGCTTATTTGTGGGAAGTTGATTTCTTTCTGGCTCTGTCTCTCCATGTCTCAATTTTCAGACTGGTTGAAGTGGGGTGACTTTTTTTTTAGAACTAGTAGTCAAAACTGAGTCAGGCAGGATGAAGGACAATAGAGTACTGAACAGAAAATTCACCTTCATCCATTTTTTTTCCAGTGGATTGTACTTGCCTTTCTCATGAATGTATGGTGTGTAATCTAAAATGCACGTAGCTGCTGTTTTTACAAGGAAGGGAAAATAAGCACTAAGCGTTTTGACTGCATATATAGATCCAAAGTACAGATGTGTTAAAAGTAAGAGAAGAGGGAGCAGCCATAGATAAGAAAAAAAAGCAGGGTGAAATTCTTAAAACTGCTTTTCTTTTATGAACACAGTACACACGTGACATTTAAAAAAAAGAAAACAATTAAAATCTATGTGTTTATATTTGAGTCTTGCTGCTGTCCAGTCTTGTACCAAAGGCGAGCCAACACCTGTACCAGGTGTTCGGGAGGGTGGTGGAAAGTGTTTGTGCTTCAACTCCCTGCCCAGACAGGAAGCATGAGGAAATTATGTGCTTAATGAGATAATGACACTTGCTCAAATCATCCAAAAAACCAAAAGACCCCCTCATTCCCCTCAACATGAGCCCTTGTGAAGAGCTCTTTTAATTCACAAGCATTTATCTCATTCCTGTGTGATCTGCACAGTGGCACATGTAGGCTGCTTGTAGGCTTCCTGTAACTTCACTTAGATTCCCCCCCCCCCCGGACTTTACACTTTATTATGCACTTATTGATCTCTGGAATTTATTGACTTGCTGAATTCAGAAGAATAGCCATTCCTCCCTTTCACTTAAAAATCTTATTTCCTTGTGCTCCATAGACACTCTGTGTTTCTTGCTACTGATGAGTGGCATCTGGAGTAAGGGCTGGACCTCTCTCAATTGTCACTTAGTCTCCAGTAGCATAGGGTACAAGTATATGTCCAGAACAGCATTTATTTCAATCTTTTTAAGGCTGGTGAGGGAATGCTGTGCCTGTCGTAGGTGTTGGGGGGTAAAAAGCTTCTTGCAGGAGTAGGAATTCACCCTGTGATCCCTAGATCTGGAGTTCCTCTCTAATGCAGAGTTTGTGTAGGCCAGTTTGTCAAGTATCACGTGTGGCTGTGCTCATAGGGACTGGTGCTGATAGTATTGGCACCAGCTATTGAACCACTGGCAGCTCCCAGTTCAGTAACACTGATGCCAAATATTCTTTTGAAAACACCTGATGTGCCAGCAGTAGCACATCCTCTGCAGTTTAAGGTGTTCTACATCTGTGTTTTGATTCAGCTTTTTGGTTTGTTTTTTTTTTTTATGCTGATGCCCATCCTAAGAAACAAGAAAGGGACTGTAGAAAAGGATAGTGTTTTTCTCATGTGTACATGTGTTAGCCTGTAGAAAGTAGAAAAATACACAGTTTAAAAAAAACCCAACTCCTTCAGGTGTCTCAGCTCAGTTCGTAAAAGCTGCTCATCAGAACCTTCTAATGTTCAGATGCTGTAAAGTTATTTTGTTGGTGTTTTGCCATGCAGCAATGATGTATGTGGGAGCATTGCTGTAGGCACCTGACAAAACAGGCATAAGTGACATGGCTGAGCATGTATGACACCAAGGTTCTACTTCAAGGTTATCTTCTTATATGAGGTAGAAATATTTCAGAGATTATAAAAAAACTTCCAGAAGCTCTTTGCTAGTTCCTTAACTGAGGTAGAATTAGAGACTCTCAATCTGAGAGTTTTTAAAATGTATTCTTGCTACATCTGCCTCTCATCCCTGAAGGTATTTAAAAGACATGTAGATGTTGAGTTTAGGGATATGGTTTAGTGGTGCACATGGCAATGTTAGTTTAACAGTTGAACTCAATCTTAGAGATCTTTTTCAACCTAAGTAATTCTATGATTCTGTATAAGCCAAAACCTGAGATAACTTAAAAAAGTGTCCTGTTGAGATTAAAGGAATTGCTTGGAGTCAAAGTAGTAGCAGTGGAAATTAGGAGTGCATACAAAATGTGAGTTACTGTGACTGAAAAATCAAACACAAAACACAAGTGCCACGTTTCCAATTATGTGATTGCTTACTTCGCTCCATCTGAGCCACTTGGGATGAGGACAAGAATCCCTGAGGCAAGAGAGATCCTGTAGTAATGTGGCAGCATTACACATACACATTAGAAATCCACTGTTGTTGGTGTGGAAGACAGTAGGGATTTTGGTGGGTTGGTTCTTTAAACAATATGGAGAAACCATAAAGACACCAGGAAAGTGTTGAACAGATCTTTTTAGTTATACTGTGAGTTAAATGAGGTAACAAGCAGTGCCACATGTTGCAGCCCCTCTGCAAGGAGGAAGCAGCCATGCAGTGTTATCTGTGTGCATGTGAGTGACTTCATGGGGTATTCTCATAGTTTGATTATGGATCACTTTTCCATAGTCCTGATTTCAGTGTAGAACACCCTGTGACTAGGATGGTTTCCTAGCTTGAAGATCAGCAATGGCCTACTTAGGGCAATGTGTTATATTACATCATTTGATGAGACACTATGGTGTCAATCATACCACTGAGATGTAAGTCACAAGTAGCACAGCAGAAAGACAACAGTCAAGAAATTGAATTTTATTCTTTTACAAACACATTAGAAATTAAACAGATGTTTCAACACCTCGTAGCATCTAAATGATTAGAGCAGTCAAGAGGACGGGGAGGAGAGCTCAAGTATTTAGCTAAAGCAGGGAGCTGCCAGTTTCTCTTGTGTTGGATAGGTCCCAAGGAAGAATCCCAAACTCTAATAGCTCCAGAAATGGAAAGAATTAAAAGAAAAACCTGTACTTGATAAAAATGTTGTTTCTCCCCTGCCCAATGGGAGATGTTCCTGTTGAAATAGGGTTTCAATTGCAATAACTTGAGATGACATGGTTAAGTTTATTGCTTTCAAGCCATGCTTTCAAGGTACTTATTGCATTAAGGTAATATGGTTATTTAAAAAGATTCTTCACTGGTAGCCCACTTGCCTTATGTTCTTTACATGCTCTTTACCCGGTCACCATATATGACTGGTTTGAGTTCTTTTCAAGGGTCTTCTGAAACAAACTTCTGTTGCATGAAAGCGAAGGCTGAGACAGCAAGCAGTAAGCATTTAGAAGATGAGTATTCCTAAACTGAAAGTTGCAAATTAAAGATTAAGTATTTTTAACAGCATATGTTTTAGAGTTCCATAGTTTCTCAGCTGCTTTATTTTCCTGTTATTACTTGGACTTTAAGTCAGCAATTTATCCATCAAAATAAATTGTCTGGTTCACGAACAAACTGTCTAGCTTAAAAAGGAGCTGGAGCCAGTTACCACTAGAGCCAGTGGAAGAGTTTTCATTGAGTTCAGTGGGTTTGGTGTCTGGCAACATTTGATATGATTCAAAGAAAATCAAAACTTGTGACAGGACATGTTAAAGAGAAGTTTTAAAAAATGCAGAGCACTGTTTTCCTTCTGAAAACAGAATGGACACAACTATCAAGTTTCCTTTTTTTCCGCCTTGCAAAATGGCATAGTCTTTTGATACCTTCCTGAGGCCAGTATATAATGACTGCTCTTTGAGTGGGAGCGGACTTGCCAACCAGGTTGCAAAGATAGGGGGTTTATTTAGTACATTTAATTAAGGCTCGGTAAAGTTTTTTTTCCAATTTTTTTTATAGTTGAGAGCAATATGCATTTCACATACATGCTATGAGAAGGACTATGTACTATGTGCTTCCTTTTATCTGGACAAGCTTAAAAGCACTGTTTCAACAGCACTAGAGTCAGAACAAATGGAAAATCACATGTTGTCAACCTCATGTATGTTTATGTGAAACCTGGTGTTTTTCTTGTATTGCCACATGAAAGTCATGAAATAGCTTTCAGTTTCCTTTTTTGGGTTGTTAAAGTAGAGTTTGTACTTTTTTCAGAATTTAATTTGCTTAAGATTTTGTATATGTAGATTTGTGTAATATATTGAATGCATAAAACATCTCCTGACCCAGGATTTCCCATTGCTGAGCACAACTGATCTGTTGGTGTAACAGGACTTTTAATAGTCTGTCTATAAATCAGTTTGAATTCATTACTTCTCTTGCAATTAAGATAAATAACAAACATTTCAAACATAAACAGCAAGTCAACACTATAAGTAAATTTTAAGTTTAAATCCCTTATGGATGAAGCCCCATGGTGGTTCCTTTCTGAGGAGTGTTCCTACAAGGAGTTGTTCTATCAGAGTGTATTTTGGGAGACTCTGAAGAGCCTAAGGGCAACTGTGAGGCAGTAATACGAAGAGGTGGTCAGACAGGTCAGGTGGTTTTACTGCTCTGCTGCTGCCTCTGCTGTTTCAGCTGATGTTGTTCAGATGCTGTTGGGATCTAATTTTACAGAAGTATAGTTTGTTTCAGATATTATTCAGCACATGTTCTAAAAGTGTAGCACACCTTATATAACTGTCATACCAGCTCCTGAAAGGGCAGAAGAATGCTCACTGCTTTACCTTTGAGTAGTGTGAGACCTCTGTACCGTGTGTGGTGATTAATTCAAATAAAACACTTGGGTCTGATGTAGCATCTTGTTCTTCTAGTTTCTCTTTAAAGTGTTCTTAAGAGAGATGGATGTAAGTTTGGTCCTTTCTTTTGTACAGTTGCAGTTCCCCAGCTTGCAGTGCTGGTTTGTAAAATACTTTCCAAGGCATTAAACTTTAAAAATGTTTAATGTTTAAAATGTTTAAATAACTAATTTTACAACTTTTTACTAAGTGGTGAAGTGCTGAAATGTGTTTAAACAGTTTTGCTTGTTGTATCTCTTAATTGTGTTCTAGCAGTCTTGTGAAGAAGCAGAGCTAGTGGCAACAAAAGTCTGCAATTAAGGCAAGGTATGTTGCCTGAAATACAAGATAATTGTCCAGGCAAGATGATTGGAATAGATTCGGAGACTGTAGTTGCCAATTCTCTCTCTAGGTGTTCGGCATATACAGCAGAGAGGAGAAGTCCTCAGGAATGTATTATATGGCATGGCCCACTGTACAGTGAACCTCAGAGTTGAATGTTTTTTGTTTTTTTCATCTTCCCCCTCTTACAGGCTTTTAGTCCGGTGCAGAGCTGATGGGTGGGAGCAAAGGTAAAGAATGATGTATTGCAGCAGCAGGCAGAAAGCATCTTTTGTCTGAATTGTGGAATGGCTGCTCCATAGTCATGTCCTGATGAATCAGATGTGAGGGGCTGCTTTGTGGAACAAACCCTTCATAACGGCAGGAAGCAGGAGAAGACATTCAGTTGAAGAGCTCTCTCCAAAAATGGATTTAACTTTTCTTTTGCCAGTCACTACCAGTATGACCTCATGCATTTCTAGTACAATGGTGTGGCTAAGCCTTTGAGCACACAGCTATTACATCATCGCAGCAAATTAGAGAGGGAGGTGGTGAAAGAGGCCTTATTGTTGTCATGGCCGATGAGATGATCAGGACTCAACTCATTGTCGTTGAGAAGTTGGTGGCTTTGCTGGAGAGCGGTACAGAAAAGTTGCTGCTGATTGATAGCCGCCCCTTTGTGGAATACAATACGTCCCACATCTTGGATGCCATCAACATCAACTGTTCCAAGCTTATGAAGCGGAGGCTGCAGCAGGACAAAGTTTTGATTACAGAGCTCATTCAACATTCAGCAAAACACAAGGTAGGAGTCATCTTCCTCTTATTCCTTATATTTGTTTAAAGGAGTGGCTGGTAATAGTAACAAGTATTATTACTAGTACTTGTAATAATTTTTCCTTAGGTATTTCATTTAAAAAAAAAAAAACCAAAACAACAAAACCACAAAACCCAAACCAAAACAAACAAAAATCCAACAACAAAAAACAAACAGATAGAACAAAACAAAAGCCAAACAAGACTAAGGGACTGAGTTTAGCTGAGATCCTACCTAACTGAAAAGGGCATTGGTTACTATTATGTTTATTGTTGGGATTCTTCGTAGCCTGCTCTTCCCTAAGTGACACAGTAATGGGGAGGGATTTAGAAATACTCAGAAAGAATGTTCTCAGGGTTCTTACGTGTCTTTTACAGCCCAGTCCCTCAAATGGATGTAATTAAGGCAGAAAACATTCTCCTCTTAAACTTCGAAGGATTGTTTGGGATCTGTGGTGGTGGGGATTGCTTAGCAAGCAGTCATATGGTTTGCAAAGAAACTGCATCTCTGTCAGTCATGGCTTCTACTTGCTGTTAAAAATCCTTTTCATGGGAGCAATTTGATAGGTTTTAGTGTTTTGATTTGTTTTTTGGGGGAGTGGGATGTGTTTTTTTCCAAATAGTGTTATCAGTGAAAAGAAAATAGCTAAGCTGTTTCAAATTAATGCGTGGGGGGGATTTGGGTTTTTTTCCTTATCCATTGGTATTTGTTTCATGTGCTTTGGATACAAAAATAATCTGCTACGTTCTTGCTTTGACATGTTAAACATGAAGATGATGATGATGACGATGTTGGTTGGGGGTTTTTTATACATAAAGCTGTATAGGTACCCAAAATGTGTGTGGCTTAGAGGCAGTTTAAGGTCTCTTTACTGTTTATGTACAAAACCCCCAGAAACAGAAACTGTTTAGCTTAGCTTTTAAACAAATCAACCAACCTAGCTAAAGGTAGAGCATTTCACAAGTGACATAAAATTAGCTAATGATAGAAATTTGTGGAGCGTGCTTCAACTTGCAGCAAATAATCAATTTACAAACTTTCCAAGGAATTGAATCTCATAGGCATATGAAGTATAAAATAAAACCATTCATATACAGCTGCATAAGAAATCTGTATATCTGAACTACTGTATAGCAAATACATGGGAACTCTGCTGGAGGTGATAATGTGGGGCTTTGAATCGTCTTCCTCCCTTTTTACTCTTGAGTTACTTGTGTTTCAGATTGAAATTGATTGCAAACAGGAAGTGGTGGTGTATGACCAAAGCTCTAAAGATGTGACCTCTCTCTCATCCGACTGCTTTCTTACTGTGCTCCTGGGCAAACTGGAAAAGAATTTCAGTTCTGTGTATCTGCTTTCAGGTAAGATGTACCAAAAGAAACCTCTGACACACTTGTGTAAGGAGAAGAAAGAAAAAGCTGTTGGTATAGCAAATGTGTACAGTTTTGCAGGTGCTGATATAAACCTCAGTTATAGCATGGACTTTTCTGTAGTTCTTTATGCATGTAGTGACGCTCATAATACATATAGTGCTTAGAAAAAGAAATTGCATCTTACAGGGGATATATTACACCATTAGTCTATGTAAGTGGAAATGGATCAGTGTAGGGGGTTTTAGATGCATATATCTGCTACTTTAGGGTCAAAAAATAGTAAAAGTAATGTGCTTCCCTGGTTTTTTAAGTATTGTATATGCCAGGAAGAAAACCTCTTCCTTACTGAATTGGTACTACAATAAGAATAAGGGAAATAATCTCCCAGAGTTATGGAGATTAGTTTGTGTGACTTTTTAAACTTCAGCTCCTGAAGTGGTAGCACTTCATTTAGGTCTTCTCCCTCGCTGTCCTTTTTTTTTTTTTTTTCTTTCTTTTAAATCCCAGGTCAAAGCATCTATAGAAATTCAACTCCTTATAATACCGGATTTGTTGGTCTTAACGTGTGCTTGTGTCATTATTTCTATCATGGAACAGTAGACCCAGTGTTCACAAGAAGGAACAAGGAGGGGCATGAGGTAGATCTAAAGATGAAGGAAGGGGGAATGATGTGTGTAAGTAGGAAATCCATTGCAGTGACTTGACCAGTGATCTAATGAAGTGCATACCTAGTCTCCGAGAAATGCTAAAACTACAGTCAGGGACTGAATAATTATGAAAGAAAGGGAAATAACTCCAGAGAGATGCTTCCTCTTAGCAAGAGGATTTCACTGCAGTTTGTAGTCATCACTTCAGATGAAAGTGATAGGGGAGAACTTGTGGTACTGAGAGAACTTTTCCCATTTTTTTTTAAAGTGATTACAGAGAACATGAATAATTTCTGCACTTGGGCAGGTGTGTTTGGTACTCATGTGAGGCTGTGCTTACAGCAAAGTAAGTAGGGTTTTGCATTGGCTTGGTTTGGTGCTTCTGTTCAATTTGCTGACTAGGTAAGAATTACATCTGTGGGTGGTGGACTATGGCATTAAATTAAATAACTCTTCTTTCATATGAGCCACCAAATAATCGTGTGGTGTCTAGGCACAGTAAATGCTTAATGTAAGAGTGCTGAATTAAGTGGTTGATACTCCCTTAAATTGAAAACCGTTATTTAAAAAATCAACCCAGTCTAGAAGCAGTTCACCTCTTAAGAAATCCTTTTATTGTTTGAATACACAACTCTGCTCATTTGTCCTGAGAGTTTTTTTAATAACCAGAAGCAATTTACAGCTCCATGCTGCAGTCAAACTATTCACAACCTAATTTCCATGATAGAAAAAGAAACAGCTGTCTAATAACTGAGAATTGTGGCAGGAGGAGTTGGAAGACATCCTTAGCAAGGCCAAGCAGAGGAGAATATCGTGAAACTTCCCTTCCTTATACTGTCCCTCCCTTGCATGAGACAAGGCTTTGCTCTTCTTTTTGCTCTGCTGGACTCTCTGAAGGAAGTGCTCGTTGTGTCTCTACTCTCAGACTTGCTTGTGGCTCTTGTAGGAGTGGACAGGACCAGGAAAGGAGTGTTCTCCACCTTCCCAGTGCATGGTCTGGGCAAACACCAGTTGCATGTATCATAATGATACTATGAGAAATTGGCCTGTTTTCATTACCAGCACATGGTAGTTGTCTGTTCAAGATGAAAATGCCTCTTAAACCACAAGCAAGACAGTAGTGCACATTAGCTGAGGTGAACTTAGCCACATACACCTAGTAAGGATTAGTTTGATTGTTAGAGAGAAAAGGGGAATCTAATGTATCAAAATCTTCCTTATAAAAAATAGGATTTGTATTTTAGCATGTCAAATGATTTTCTCTTGGCAGAGATTAGGTTTGAGAATTTCATCTTTGTTTACATAGCTAGGATGGGGCTTTTTTGAATGCAGAAACAACTGTTGGCTTTAAAACTAGTGGTAGAGGAGTAAAGAGCAAAAGGGAAATGTAAGGAAGTTATTTACTATTGATCTATTACAAGTAAGTGCTTATTTCAGGTGCTTATTTTTTACATGTATTAAAAATCTGGCTACTTAATACATGAAACACAAGAAACCTTTTGGGATGTGGGGTGAAGGAGAATGAGCTAGATTCAGTCTTATGGAAAGTTCCTTAGTTTATTGATATGGGGCTCTAGGAAACTAGATAAAATATGTTGTCTTAGCAAGTTGATGATGAACTCACATAAATGTTTATGGCCCATAATGAGAGCAGAGGTCAGTGCACTATGTAAAAAGATAAACCTTTGGACTTGAGTTTTCCCTATGCCACTAAATCTGATTTATTTAAAATGGCAACCTTAAATAAACATTTTAGGGTAGGAAAATATTTTTTGTTGGGATAGAATGAGGAACAATTAACAAATATCTGAAACTCCTTCATCTGTTCTTCTTGCCACCCCCCATTACTGAGCAGTTGGTGAGGTGTTTTTTTATTTAGATTGTGCATAAAGGTATGTTCTACCCTGGAGACTGCTTTTCATTGAAGTAAATGTTGTAAAGACCTCAAAGGAACCCTTACCAACTAGTTTATGCTCTTGGTATAACCTCATAAAAATATTTATAATCTGGGGAATGTTTTCAGGAATTTAAATATCCGTTTTGGTTCTTAATTTTAACAATACTCAAAATAGTGAAATATGGGTACTGAAAGCTCAGTCCCACTCCTATCATGACATCTACTCATCTGAGTTTTAAGATTTAAGATTTAAACTCGGGGATGTCACTTGATTCCTTCTCTTTCCATACATTAAGAATTGGATTTACTTGCATGGAGTCCTTTTCCTAGCTAATTATGATTTTTCTGTTTACTCTGCAGAAACAGTTGAGAGACTACTGATTCTTGCTTGAATGATCAGTGTTAAGGCAGTAAACATCAAGAGTCTTGCTTAAATTTTGTTCCACTATTGAAGTGGAAATCATTCACATTCTACTTTCTTTAAAAACTTGCTCTTCCCTGCTTTTAATCTGGCTTAGTCCTACTCATGCTAACACTGATATCTTTGTGATGGTTACCTTTCAAATGTTGCTGGTGAACAAGATGAAACACAGCTTTTTATTTTGTGTTGATTTTTTTAAACTTTTTTTTTTGTACAGGAGGCTTTCTGAAAAAAAAAAAAACCAGAAATGCCTACTTTTCTGTATTTACAAACTGTCATTAAAAATTGTGATAGCCTAACACTGAAACACTCTACTGGCTCTGAACTGAAACCAAAGGCAAGAATTATTGTACTCAGGTGGATGTAGAGCAATGGTATATGTCCAGGAAGGACTAGCTAAACTTCAAAGTATTGTAATGCAGGATCATAGAAACAGTTTTATTGAACTCTCTAGGAATTTTTCAGTGCTGCAAGGCCAGAGTGTATTTTGCCAGGGAACAATGAAGGACTTATTTTTCTGTCAGTCATTAAATTGCCACTTAGAGGTACCACAGTACCCAATACCACTGAGAACAACTAATATGAAAAACTTCCCTAATGTACCAGATTATAAAGTGTATGGGCAGAAGGGCAGTTAAAGTTACTGGAAACCTTTTGTGAGCTTCTAAAATTGCCTTTACAGTTTTATACCCCTCCTTTCCAGTGCCTGTACGCTGAGGTGTAGATTTGTATGTGACTGTATTCTGTTGGAGCCATGCCTCTCATTAAATAGGATCCACCTGATCTAGATGTAATCAGGGCCGTGTATACTTAAATCTCTCTGTAGAAAACTTGCTTCATGGTTGGAGATGGAGCTGCTATCCTTCAGTTAGAAGACAGCTATCTTGAGAAGGGTTCCATGAAATTCTCCATGCTACTTACTTCACAGGTTATCTGTATAATTCAGAGAATTACCAGTGGAGAATTACAGATTTTGTAGGTGCCCAGAATGAAGCCCTGCATCTGACTTTCAGAACCACTGAGCTGTATGCCACTCTCTCAAAACCATGATTGGACTGTCAGTCCTGTCACCATGTGAATCGAGGCCCAGGTGGGGAATTGCTTACTAATGTCTTCCTACCCTTCTGCCTATGAAAAGTATGAAAACCATAATGTGATTCAGTGGATTCTCCTTTCACGAGAGCTGTCTGATAAACTCCTGCAGAGCAGAAAGCTACTTTAATAAGGAGAAATAGATAAATTATTACTTTTCTATTCAGTGACAAATGATGGTGACATGTGCAGTGGACAGTCCTAAGAAGAAAGAGCAAACAGAGTGAGTTCAGTGGGGTTGGACATAGATCCTGGAAACAAAATAGTGAGTTGTTACCCAGGGGCTGTGGCAAAAGGTATGCTTTTGCTGAAACTTCCCAAATCATTGTTTCCTCCTGACCTGTCCCTCGCCTAACAGAGTGTGTGTACAAAATGGAAGACTTGCATGAAGGATACAAGGAGAAGGAAGCAAGTCAGGGACTCTCTTGCAGTCTTCTTTATCCTGTTTTTTTTTTAGAAATATTTGAAATTGGAAGCCCATTTAAAGAAATTTCAGTATAAAACTGCTAGTATCTCTAGGGTACATTTACCATTGTGCTGTCCATACTTGCCTAAAGCAAAGCTGAATAAGAAAAGCCCGGTGTTCTCTCCCTGCTTTGTCCCCAGAAAAACCATTCCTTGTGGCAGAGGAGCAGGAAATCTTAAGAATATTCTCTTGTAGGAAGAGCTGATCATTTCTATGACCTGAAGTGACCAGGGCCATGAGACTGAGCTTCATTCCCAACTTCCGTGGTCCCATACATCGGTTAAGAGGGTGCCATGTGGTTCAGTGTGGACTGAAAGACAGCATGAGCTTTGTGCTGTCTGACACATTCCTGGCTTACATCCTGACACCTTTTAACATTTGGATTTGGAGCTTAATAACTTTTGGTTTTGACTGACTGAAGTTTTGAGTGTTCCCCACACGTAAGTCTTTGCAGAGTACCCCAAGGAGAAGAGCAAACATTCAAATGGTGGCCATTCATTAAAATAATGAGGTTACCTGTAAATTGAAATAAGTTATAACAAGAATGAGCTGTTGAATATCCTGCCAGTGTTTAGAGGAGGAGAGGTAGTTGCACAGTGATGCCAGCTTTCCTGATATTCTGACTGGTTGATTCCATTAGAACAAAACTCTATTGAAAGAGGTAAAGATCTTGCTGAAGGAACGCAGCATTCCCCAAATGGTCCTGTAACCCATGGAATACAGCCATTGTTGATGGGGAAGAGTGAGAGAGGAGATTAGCTCTGAATCACCCTCTTAAAAAGTCTCCTTCTCAATCAATTTTTAATGAGAGCATAGACAAACTAGTACCCTTGGCTACAGCCAGTCCTCTGAGAATATCCTCCCACCCTGTGTACTTAAAATGCAGTTTTCAGTGTTCGTTTAGTGCCATGATTGTTTTAAGCACTTGAAGAATGGGAGTAGGGTTTATTACTTTCATATGTGTATCCACTTGCTGTCTTTTGAGGGAGAGAGCAAGGTTTGACTAGAGTAGAGCTCTCATAACATTTCTCTAGCCCAAGAATAACTTGTTAAGTTTGCTTTTGTTTCGGATACCTCTGGATGCTTGTGAAACTTAATTGACTAAAATTATGGTGCAGGGTTGTTTTGGTTTTTTTTTTCTTTAAAAGCAGAAAGGGCAAGTGTGGGTGTACAATATGCTCTTTTTACTTCCTGTGCCACTTGGGTGGGAGGGGAAGCTTGACCCCATCCTCACACATTCCTCCTCCCCCACCTTATTTGCTTAACCTGCCTGTTAACCTTGTCTTAGCAAAGGCAGAAACCCTCCAAGGCAAAGAACTTCCCTTGCTACTGTGCTTGTAAAACACCTGGCATAACGGGGCCGCTTTCTGAATGTCACCAGAATGAAAACACCACTGGCTTTCCCAAACTGTGAAACCTTGGATGCTGTGGAAGGGCTCCTGTGGCTGAGGAGCAGGGATGGGAACGGGATGGGATGGCAGCTCTTCCGACTGGGCTCCCCAGCCTGAGCTTATGTAATGGAAAATGGCACACGGCCCTGCAAAGCCGAGTTGGAATGCGGGAATTGTAATGGCCTGTGGAGGTCTGCAGCTCGTTTAGACAGAGTGGAAACATCGTAGATTCATAAAACTTACGAGTCAGAAAGTTTACAACTTTCTTAGGGCAAGGAAAAAAATCTGTACTGCAGCTTTTAGATGAACAGTTTAATGTTTGATGGGAATGTGATTGGGAAAGTGCTGTTAAGTCACAGCATTGGGATCCTCTGAGGCAAAGTAAATGTAAAAGTTAGGGGCTTGTATGTTTTGTCTTTGCTATAGTGCTGTTTGATTTTTTTATTATTATTTTTTTTTTTAGTGTAGTTTTCAGTAATGTTACTTTACCTGCCTGGCACTAACCAGTATTTACAGTAACAAATTCTAAATTGCTATTAGGAGAGGAGAAAAAAAACCAAAAAGCTAAACATGAGTTACTCCACTGCATACCTTTGGTGAATACAGACATTTGGTGAGGTTTACTTAAAATTATAAGTCCTAAATATTATGTTTTAGAGGTGGTTGCAAAATTTCCTGCTTTTTTAATTGTTCTTTTCCCTTAAAAAGGAAAGTTAAATGGAAAAAAAAAGATAGCAATATTCCTTTAAAAAGGGATAGCAATATAATATTTATTAGTATGTGGTTATACAAAATTATGAATAATTAGTGCCCTTCATGAAGAAGCAAATTCTGGATTTAACAAAGGTGGAATGTTAAATCTTCAAGCTTCAATGTCTCCTTCTTGTAATGCTGTACATGCATGTAGTCTTTGTTTTTCTGACTTATCACTTGGGTCTTAGATCTTTTCCACTCCCAGCTTTAAAGTAATTGTGTTTGATGCTGAATTAACACTGATGTACTTACTGTCAGACATTTAGGTCTGGTGGATAAAGGAAGGAAGTAGCTTCTAGTATGTTTTCAAGAATTCATTGAAGAAAACCAATTTCTCCCTTTAGCTTTTTCAGAATGGTCAGAATCCAAAGCAGGGGAGAAAGGAGCAGTATCTGATTTGAATGGCACTTAAGAAAAATGACAAAGTTTGCTCTGTTATCAGTATACATTGTGTGTGATCTTTTCCAGCAGACTCCATGACCTGCAAAAAACAGACACATTTCCTGTCTCTTACATCTCCATCAGGAGCATAAGACAGATCTTTCTGTGCATCCCTGCATGAGGCACATGAAGCTGCAGGGCCAGCTGGGTGTGCAGGGATGTTGTATTAAACACTTCATAGACTTTTCTTAACTGGAAGTTTTAGGGAAGCCAAGCTCTTAGGAGTTGCCATGTAGACTGTCTGTCTGTTGCCACCCACAAAAGTTGTTTTAAAAGCTTGTTGGTCAGCTTCAGTAAGGTTTGACAAAAGGAGTAATTAAATGAAAAAAATAATGGAATTCTTGTAAGCAGTATGGAAATGAGCACTGGTGCAGTACAGAGTCTCAAATTAGTGTCTTTCCCTGAAAAGTGGTTTTGGGTTAAGCTGAGCTGGTAGTGGATTTGCTGGTGTGACCAAGCAGCAGTGCTGCATGGGCCCCAGCAGTACAAAAAGGGCCCTTAGGAGCTCAGGATGCAATAACTCCCAAGGATCTACTGTGAGATGGGCACTGGTGGCAAGTGGGATTCTTTGGTTCTGCAGCTCTGCATATTACTTGGTTGAAAAACATGTTTGCATAGTGTGAAAGTGGAAAGCTGCTCTTCTGGTGTTTAGAATTGGTCTCTATTAGCTGGACAAGATGGCAGAGACCTTCCTCCTGATTACCCACATTACCCACCTCTTCTCCAGCTGAATCTTTTCTCCCCTCTGTCTTGGCTGTGCTGCCAGGCACCGGATGGCAAGAGCACTTGCTGGGGCCCCCTCTCGAGCTTTAGCTGGCAACACATGAAGTGATGTGAACACCTGCTTTCTCACCTTTCTTTAATTCCAGGTTAGGTTTCATGACTGCACTCACAAAGAAACAGTAGGAAATCCTTACAGAACAAATGCAGTGTAAGCTTGTTTTTAAGTTTTTAACTGTTAGAATTTGTATATGCATGGAGCTTTCATCTCTGTAGGGGTCGTTTCCGTACTCGGACAGTTCTATAGAAAAAGCAAGTTATACCTAATGCTAAGGTCCCCTACTTTCGTGTTTCCCTTTCCCTGCAGAGTTACAGGCACCTCAGCTTTTGCTTTTCAATTTCACACCCAAACTTAATCCACCTTATCTCTGAAGTATAGCCATGTCTCTGTTACTTTGTGCTTTGTCAGCATGCACATGCCTGATTAGCAAGAGCAGCTATCTCTAGATGATTAAGATAAAACTTCTGGTTCAGATCTCTGGAAAGATGTGAGGATAAAAAGGAATTACAGAATTGGCTGTTTCAACAGTAATTTACTGAGCAACTATAAAGAGAGATAAGGATTGCCTCCTGATTGATTGATTGATTGGGAGTTTTTCCCCCCCTATATGTTAGAAATACATGAAAATTGAGACATAGGATGGATGTATGAGGGAACATCTGTGCTCTGTTCAACATGCATGCAGGGAAGACTGAAAACTGAGGGTGAATGGGTGATGTCACTGAAGCAGGGCTGTTTGGCTAACAGAACCATCCGTAATTACAACCAGCTAACAGCCTGGTTACTGTACTGTGTCATGTAAGCATTAGTGAGCTGCTCAAGGTAAACTTTGAAAACTGGTAGGAGGAGAAGGTGGCATTCTCCACTCTCTCCAGAAGCCTGCAGAAAAGAAGGGTGTTTGGGAGAGGTGGGGGGGCAGGAGAGCAAAGGGGGTGCTGGGCTGGTGAATGGGCAAAGCGTGCAGGGTAGCTGGAGGTTTCAGTGTGCTCAATGACAGATGAAATTTTGCTGGACCAGCTGTGATGTCCTAAAGTCAAAGCTGCATAACCTGTATGAGGAAGGGATGTGTGTTGATGTGAATGAAGAACAATGAACAGTGAAGAACATTTTGAAAACTGATTTTTTAGTAATTGGTGTTTCTGCTTAACTTTTTTGCTCTTCCCCAGGCCAAATCAGTAATTAATATGTTTCCTGCAAATTTGCCTTGTCTAATTTTGGTCACATCTCTGAATGGTTTGACATCCTGTTGAAGGAAATATAAAGACAGGTAGGAGGAGGAGAAATTAGCATAACTTTGAATAAGAAACACCCACCTGTCCTGTTATGGTGTTCAACTAGAAAGGTTTTATTAAGTATTGGATAAAACCAAAGAAATTACCTGCACTTCACAACTTTGTACTAGGTGTTCAAATCAAGACCTTAGGGCTTAACTGACCTTTCCTTTGCAAACCTCCATAGTGGTTTACAGAGCTGCAGCTGCAGCATGGTGACCGGCAGCACTGTGGAATGTTCCTGGGCTGTTTCCACAGAACAGAACTGAAATGAGCTGATGTATAACCTTGTGCTTCTCAGTAGTTACTGCTCTGTATTAATTTAGGATTTGTGTTTAGTGGTACTTAAAATAAGTAGTCAAAAGGATCTGGATGAATTACATTCACTCATTTAAAGGAAACTCATCCCAAATCAATAATATTTCTCTATCATTTGTTGCCACCTGATCCCATAGTCTTTCCCTCGTCTCTTCCTGTGTCTGGCAGAGTTAATTGGGAGTTCTTTTTGTACGAGGATTTATGTGGTGAATCTGTAAGAAAGAACAACTTTTACTGCAGAATTTTGCTGCAACTTTTTCATCCCTTCTGAGTTTGGCCCTGATTTGTTTTCTGAGTTGGCTGAGAAGGGAACTGAAGCTTCTGATACCAGGATTCCCTTGAAGATCATACCTTAATAATCACAGTTGTAGTTAGGGAAGTGGTGGAGTCTTGATCAAAGGAAAGTCTGTAGTCCCCACTTTGCAGAACCATAGCAACAGGGCAATCAAGTCGTTAACTGGATCTTGCCAAATTTCTGCTAGTAGACGTGGAGGCTTGGTAAGCAAGAAACTCAGGCTTTGCTGTAAACTGGGAGGTGTTGGGTTGTCTGTCACAGAAAAACCACTGACAGCTTTTGGCACCTTGACGTGGTTTTGTAGAAACATCCTGTTGCACATCAAGGGAGCTGTTTCAGCTCAGCTTACCATCCAGGGTACAGAAAACCTGTATGGTTCATAGCTGTTTAAGAGAGAGTATTTTGGAGGTATTTGTCAGTCATCTATTTTCAGGGCCCAGTTACATTTATCAAATAATTCAGTGAAACTCTATTAACCCAGTAGCTCTGTTACTGATCTGTAGATTTATTCCCACCTCCCCCATAATTTCAACATGCTCTTGCAATTGATTATTACTCACATGAGGCTGGAGTAGTGGTGGGAGAAAGGGTGTTATTTAGAAACTGGCTCCAGAAGTAAAGTGTATTTTCTATAATTAAAACAAAGTGCACAATGCTGCCAATGGCCCTATTCCAACTGAGGTAGGTAAGGAAATTTAAAGAAAAAATTTGCCTTGTTGCAAATGTTATTCTCAAATCATGGAATTTGAAACAAAACCCATCACATCTTTTTTTTAAGGCTCAACTTTCTGTTCTGCATTCCCACCTGTAGACTAAATTAATTTTCCAATTGTTCAAGGTTTATTTTGAAGACAGTCTGCTTCATTTAGAGCAGAAGTGTACAGGTAGTCTGAGTGCTTAGAGCACTTTTCTTGTAAGAGTCTCTTCATGTAGTCTGTGTGTAGACTTGAGCTTTGGGGACTCATGGGAGCCATAATCTGTGTTAGGAAAAAAGAGACACTAAAAATAAATACCTTTTCTCTACACATATTTTTTTTAAATACATCTCCCTATATATTTTTAAAAATAGATATATTTTGTAAGCAAACAGTGATGTGTGCAGTTCCTTAGAACAGAAATTAGTCTCATAATGCTATGACAGTTCAGTGGCCATACATGTGGATGCTGTTGTTCCAGACCCCTGATACTGTGTTTGTTGCATTTAAAGAGATTGCTAGTTTAGCAGGATGCATATACAAGTGTGTTTTGTTGGTGCAGGTTCTGTTTGCTTGTGGTTTTTTAAAGCAATTCTTCCACATACGCTGACCTAGAATGTATTTTTCCTATTGGTAGTGCTGTAAATGAAAGCCAGATTTATTAAAAAACTACTTCCTTTTTGAAAACCTGGTCATAGAAGATGGCAGGGAAGATAGCTTAATATTTGAAACAATTTCATGCTTTTTCAAATCGGTTCACTAGAGAAGGTTAAGATATATTCAAAGGAAAGGAGGGTTCACTTGCGAGCACAGTAAAGATAGGTAATGTAATGCCAAACTCAACTGATTTGAGAGCTTTGTGATTATAATTCATGTTTTAAAGATACTGAAGCAACATGTTCCCAGGGAAGCATAAGTAGAAAAGAAGAAACGTGACTCTGAAAGGATGAATGCCCCAGAGGAAGTGTTGAAGAATCCAATCTTCAATCAGATGAATTTGCATTGACAGAACCCTGGAATAAAAATAAAATAAAAAATTGCTCCTTACACTTATGGTGACAGAGCATGGGTTTCATCTCTCAGAATCTCAGGTGTTTTGCACATTAGCCTCTTGCTTAATTTCTTGTCACAAGTTTCACACAGAAGTGAGACCAATCTGTAGGTAGTTGGGAAGAAACCTTTATTGTTGAACTCTTCCCATGTAGTCTTTTGCAAAGAAAGCACAGATGTAAAATCCTTGCCTATGTAAGGACTTCTCTGTTTTCAGCTGTGGGGGTGAGAGGATCCAGAAAGCAGCCAACAATGTTCCCAAGAAATAAAGAATAAGCAAATGAAACCAAAGACCAATAGCTGATTTCCCCTTCTTCCCCACCCTGTCGAAGAACTGCTTAAATTTAACCTGAGAAGCATATACTGCCTATAAATTCAAAGAATGCTTCCTGTAACGGAGGGGAAAACACTGTGTGCTGTATAGAAGAAAATTTAGAAAGTATGCGAGAGAATTATTTTGCAAACTCTTCCTGTCATTCAGTGGACACATTGAACAAGCAGGATCTGTGCTGCCTGAACAGGGAAGTTGTTAAGCAAGAAGGAGGAATCCCAGGTAATAGAATAGAAAATGTCAGAGCCAGACCTTTGCTGTGTCTCTAGTTTTGGTCCTTTAGTTTAGAGCTATGGCTCTGTGATAGGCAGTGCCTTAGCTTGTCTAACAAAATAGACAAGTTATTTATTTGTTTGTTTGTTTGTTTGACTGAGCAGGAATTGGTGTTCATAAATTGTTTGCTCTCAAATCTGATTGCTGGCTTTTTTTGTTTATTAGATAAAATGGGCACACACTTGGCTATTACCTTGGTGTTTCTGTATTGACTAATGATACAGATTTTAAAATCTAGGCATAATACAGGCAATGGTAATGCAAGCCCTGACAAAATAATACATTATCGTATTCCTGAATAATTTTAATTCATGTCTTCAAACTGTATTAATAGTGAACATAATATTTGGCAGATTCAGCACATTAATACTTCCAATTCCTTTATGACAAAAAGGTGCCTCATTCTGAATAGCTTATAATTACTCTTCCTGCAGTTAAAAGTCTGCTCATCTCTAATGTGTGGAAGTAGCTGGGGTTTTTTACTATGGTTTGCAACTTTCACCCCTACTGGATGACTGTTAAATGGTGAAAACAGCCAAGAAGAGTGTGTAACATTCTGATTTAAGCAGCTGCCTTAGGTTCTTCTTCATACTAGTTCATGAAGGTGAAGTATGAGAATGAGCTGAACCTGCGGTTTAGTGAGGCTTGGTAAAAGCCAGCTAGCTTTTGTGAAAATTTGTCAAAGTGTAAGTTCTTTGCTGAAGGTTTCATTGGGGTTTTTTTATAACTGTGGGTAAGGCCAGTTTGATGACAGCTGGTAGCACAGATGTGTGATGCAGCCCTTGTGAATGGGGTGGAACTAGCCAAGCAAGAAAAAGAAATGGAGCTTGAGTCTCAGCCTCATGTTTTATTCCCTTCATGCTTCATAGCAGCTGTGCCATGCTGATGGTGAAACAGCCAAGGAGCATTTTTGGTGGCCACTAGGATTTTAGGTGGATTTAAATGTTTTATCAGTCATTCCACTCTGGTTTTCCTGAGTGGTTTAATGCAGTGGTGGGAAATGGTAATGAAAATGTTTGGAGCCATATTACAGGTAGGGCCTATCAACTGGTGCATATAAAGAACCAGCAAGCATTAAAGGGAGTAGAGACTTCTGGTGGTCTGCTGGGGGAGTCCATGGCTTGGTGAAGTCTTCCCCTGTAGTCCCCTCTCTGCTTCACGTCCCCCACTTGAGGTGGAGAAGACTTGGCTTGGTGTGGCTTTGAAAGCTGAAACTTCTTCCAGTGTTCTGAATGAAAGACGGAGGATGAATGAGGAGCGGCACACAAAACAGTGATGCAGGATTTTAAAAGCTAACATTAATAAATGCATATTGACGCTTTCACTAAATTGAGTAAACATTACTTTTTCATAATGAACTCTCAGTATAAACCTAATACAGAAGAAGGAAGTGTTTAGAAAAACAGCTTGCTGGGGTGGAGATGAAAAGGTGTGCATGCTTTGGGTATTGTGGGTGCTGTGGCTGTTTTTTGAAGTCTCATTTCCACATTGTTAAGAATGGGAGGAGGCATCAAAAACTTCTAAGGAATGGAGATAGAGAGAAATTCTTGGCAGAGGGGGAATACGTAGCGATGCCTTGGCTGCTGCTGAATGGTTCCACAGTCATGGTACGTCTGGAAGAGGCACAGTTACAGTTTCTCTTTAGGGCTCTTCTGCTGCCCCTCAGTGCCTCCCCATCTCCTACAACAAATGGTGCTTTCTGAGAACTGGTGCGGGCACCAATGCCTACACCACCACTGAATACATACGCTTCCTCTCACAGGTGGATTTGGTGAGTTCTCCAGCTCTTTTCCTGGTCTCTGTGAAGGAAAATCCACGCTCATCCCTACTTGCATTTCTCAACCTTGCCTACCTGTTTCCAACATTGGCCCAACTAGAATACTGCCTCATCTCTATCTTGGGTGTCAACGAGATGTCCTCAACAAGGTGAGTATTCTGGGTGTCACGGGGTGTACTTGGATGAGTATATGAGCTCCATATATCTTTATCCATGCTTCTGTCATGCTTCATCCTTATAGCTATGAAACAGCTGAAGTAGGTGCAGGTAATAGCTGCCTGCATAAGCCATGGAAAGCTGTGTGAGAACTGATGATCCACCGGGCCATGTAATTAATCTACATGCCGTGTAATATGAAACCTGGTCTTCTTCCTCTTTCTTCTCAGAGAAGATGATATGGTACTTTCCTCAGTAACCTATCAACCAACAGCAAACTATCATATCTGCCATTACAGCAGGTGTACTTTCCTGTGTACAGCTCTGACTGGTTTGTTTTGGCAGGTCTTGGATATTAACACAATTAAATTTAATGGTTACAGTAGGACAAAGGAAGACTGTCTGTTTTTTAGTATTTCCTTCAAATGCTAGAAAAAATAGCATTTAAATACCATGAATTGTGTAATAAGGGACTACTGCAAACAAATCTTTGTACATCGACTGAAATGTTCAGACCTGGACAATCAGTGGGGTTGTTTAAAATGAGCTTTTATGGTAGCACTGCACTAAGAAACTTCTACTGTTTAAGTACATGTACATTTAGTAATTTTTGCTCCTAAAGAATAGCCCAGAATATTTTTGTGTATTTAAAATGGTCAGCAAAGTCATCAAATATATCACTTGTAGGATGCTGGCCTATCAGATGTTTAAAAGAGCTTGTCTCAAATTGCTGTAGGTCTATATTCCACAGATATTTGCTTCCATGAGGAGATCAACTCATATTGCTTCCAGTCTGAGTCTTGGGTCCCTTCGCAGAAGAATTTTTATTATTTCTGCTGCATATGCCCTCTTGCCTCCCATATTATCTGACAGTCCTATTCAATCTCCAACAGCCTTCATAAGCTGGCATTAAATACATGGATAGGGGAGAGGGAAGGGGTGCTTCACCCTACCACATTGCCTTAATTATGTGCAAGGCTTTTGTGTATGGTTTTGTATCCATGTACAAAGTTTAAGCCAGGAACTATCCTACATAGTCCTGTAACTGGATCACATTCATGTACTTTGACCATTGTATTTTTCACTGTTTTCTTCTACTTTCATTCCATTCCAGTCTGGCCATTAATAGGCTATTTTTAGTTATTTTAAGGGCATTTTTGAAACCCAAGTAATCATGTAGAAGGTAATTGTGCTTTAATAAATAGTGAGGACAGAAACGGAGGATAGTCAGCAGTCATTGCATCTACTTTGTCCTTTAAAATCTTCCTTGTCTTTATTGCCAGGTAGTGAGTCAGCAATTCAAACTTGATTCACTTATGATGGATGTCAAAGCAGCTTATTACTATTCCTAAGTAATTTGTGGTCCCCAGACAAAAGACAGCAGGAACTAAGTAATTAAAAGAAAAAAAAATTCTTTGCTTTCAATGGTAGGATATTAGAAAGATGCTTTTATGCTGTCTGTTCCAGTGTGCCAAGGGCAGGTGCTATTCTAAGACAGGGTGGGGAGGGAGGGAACAACTTGTTCTCTTCCGGGGCCAGGCATGTGTTACTTTGTTTGGGATGTGACTGGAACTGCAGTGGTGTGACTCCTGAGTGGTGCATAATCCCAGGGAGTTGAAAGAGGCTGTTCCTTGCAGTAAATTGGTGCCTACAAATAAGCGTTGGGCACAGGCATGGTATGTGTGCCTCTCCAGGAATGGAATCCAGGTGGTAGCAGCAGTCAGAACTTCCATTATAGGGCTGGAGGAGGCTAAAAACCTCAACCACTGCTGGTGAGCCCTGAGTGTGGCAGAGCTGGCTACAGCTCAGCCCTGGGGGTGGCTCTCTTGTCCATTAATCTACAGTCTTGATAATTTCCGTATGTGTTGAAGGAAGTCCTGCAGCTGCAGATACTTTAAAATTAATGTAAGAGCCCCAGGAGTTGGTTGGATTGGTACTTCTTCACATACTCTTGGGAATGAAAATCAAAGACTACTGTGTTTCCCATTTAGTGTGGAGAATGACAAAAATGACAGCATACCACCTACAGAAAGTTCAGAAAGTTCTTAATGCCTGGTGTCATCCTTGGCAGTCAATCTTTTGAAAGTTTTTCCATTGGCAACTAAAATACCTCTTAGATTTCTTATTCATTTTTAGGACAAATATACATCTTATGATTTCAGATCTACTTATTTTTTGTATCTTTTTCCTCTTGCTTTGAACAAACACGGGAAATGCTTTGTTCTGGGCAGGTCACTTGTTCACTGCACTGAAGTAGACGTTAGTGTCAGTGGTTTATCCCATCTCTTCAGTGTACATGGTTGCTTCTGGAAAATGCAAAATGGCTTCCATCTATATTATTGGAAAATATTAATAAGATGTGGAAACAAATTACAGTTTCTACCTCGTAGAGTCCACGTGATGTTTTCCCAAATGTCGGCAACTCCCAGTTTCTCGGATTTAATCAGTTTCTTGATTTAACTAGAAGTCGTAGCTGGACATTGGCACATTAGGAACACAAATAATGGATCTCTGCTGCTCTTCCTTCAACATGCTTTGCTTCTGGGGAAGCCTGTATCCTATACAAGGATATTGGGGAGAGCAAGAAGGATGACTCTTACTACATTGGTTGCCCAGAAATACCTGGTAAGAAAGCTGGGAAGTAAAGAACATTCAAAAGTGGAGGGCCAGAAACAAAAAAATAGGGGTAAGTAGCAAAGTTCTGTCATTGTTAAGACACTCAAGGACCTGGGAAGTGGTTAAGTTTGCATGCCCTGGTTTAATGGCCTTGTGGGAGGTACTTGGGACAAGAAGCCAGCTTTCTGTTAAGATTAAAATAGCTGTTTTCTATTCAGGTCCAGATTTAAAAAAAAAAAAAAAATTGCTGAAAAATTCTAATAAGATTTCCAAAACTATTAAGATGTAGTTGTACACACTGACCTTATTTTTGCCTTCAGATGCTATCTGTGAGTTATGTCACCAGACATACTGATTTTTCTAAAATTAAATTGTCTCAAAAATATCAGCAAAAAGAACTCTTAATCTGCATTACTAATTTGACCTGATGATTTAAAGATTTTGATATTTTATCAAGATGAGCCTACCTTTTTAGGAGCTTTATAAGCTTATCTCAGAGTGAATGGCTAGGGGAATGCTCCTCTTGCTGCAGGACTGTCTTCATGATCTTTTAAAATACTACAGCTACTTACCATTAATACCTCTGCTAATAATGGTTTATTTGGGAAAGATATGCAAACAGAAATGCTTCGTTTGTGTCCTTCAGCAGGACTAATGATTAATTCAGGAAAGATTTAGGAG
This sequence comes from Corapipo altera, assembly GCF_003945725.1. Lineage (NCBI taxonomy): Eukaryota > Metazoa > Chordata > Aves > Passeriformes > Pipridae > Corapipo > Corapipo altera. Next base: position 892,923 of record NW_020884989.1, read on the forward strand.
AATTTTTATATTTTTTACAGATTTCTTTCTAAACGTTTAATTCTGAAAATGTTCATGATATTTTTTGCAGTGTTGCAATACAAAAACCTCATAAAAGTTCTAAGAGAAAAAAGTTTGTTTCAGTTTTGGGTCTCAGTGTGATACATTGTGGTTATCTCTGTGGCATTGCAAGAGGGTACTGATATTCATTGCTCTTTGTGAAAGAGAGGGAGACTAAATTCTAACCTCGACGGCAGTGATAGTGTCCTTTCTGAAAGTTAGTATAGCAGAAAAAAAAAAATCTGTATTGTGGTTATGGGCCAGAACAAGCCTCCTGCTTACACCTCAAGGTTTTTACCAGCATTTAAACTGTAAAACTTTCTGCTTTCCTGCTTACATAACTATTCTCTTTCTTTTCTTTCAGACCTGGATTTTATTTCCTGGAACAAAATAACATTTTAGGGTGCTATTAATTTTCAGATTAAACAAGTCATAAAATGTAAATAAACTTACAAAAGAGCATTTACCTTCTTTTCACAAAGTTGTTAGTATTAGATTTCTGGATCTTCCTCCCATCATAATTCACTTCTTCCTCTTGGGTGCCTTACAATGAAGGCACTGTTATGGTTATTATACTGGAGCAGGTTGCACAGGGAATGATTGATACTTTAGAACAGAAGGAAGTATAACTTCTTTCTTTAGCCTTAGGCTGAAAGACAAGCAGTAATATTTTGGGGTGGTTTTTTGGCTTGTAGATCTTGGACTTGGCATCTTTTGTTCCTATTTGAATAATCAATTCCACATCAAAAACCTTGTATAGCTGTGGAATTGTGATGGCTGGACTGTGCAGCTCACCAGCGTTTATGTTTTAAAAGAAATAATAAGGTTTTCCATTCTTCTAAATTCATTCCCCCCTCCCCCTGCCCCTTAGCTGTATTCTGAACAAAAATGCACCATGGCAGTCCATTTGTTCATCACCTCCCTTCTTTATACATGAGAATGTTCATGACCCTCCATGTACTTTTGTACTGGCTATTCCAGTTGTTCCTTCCTCATCTTCAAGCAGTGATAACACGGAGTGAGCTGGTTTGGAGTCAGTATTTCAACTTAGTGATCTGAAACAAATAATCATTTTTCACAGAAGTTGATGCTGAAGAGCTTGGGATGCTGGAAGGGGAAAGCTGTGTAGCCCAGGACAGTGAGGGAGGGATGCTGGGCATCAGGGGTATCCCTTGCACATGTAAGATACCAGAAGTCAAGCTAGTCCCCTGCACCAAGAAAGCCATTCCCAGTACCTTTCCTCTCTGGGTAATTCCAAATATTTCCCTATTCCCTTACAGCACTCCTGCTTTTAAACATGTCAGTATGTAAGGAAGGTACAACAGCATCAGCTGTGAAGGGCAGGCAGGGCTGAAGGGAGCTTGCTGGTTTCAACCAGGGAGATGTGCAGGAAGGGAGAGGGGGAAATCAGTGACATATTGGAATTTTCACATTCCCTTAGAAAAAAGAAAGCCCCTGAGATCTGAGAGGAGACTGCAAAAGGCATCCATTTCGTTTCATATTTCTCACCAATATCAGTGATAGGGCAACCTCAGATATGTGATTGGGAAAACACATATTCAGGTCAGCACGTGGGAAGTGTTTGTTGTCAGCTTGCACAGTGAGAATTTAAACCAAAATAGCAAAAAATTCATTCTCTTGGAAGTGATGCTTCAAAGTAGCAGAGGGTATTCTACTATTATTTCTGTTCTTTGTAAACTTTGTTTTTATAGATTTGCAGTTCAAATGTTATTTGCACGCACTGGATGTCTCCTTAAAAGTTGTTAAAAGAATTAAAAGCTGAGGAGTTATCTTTTTCTCAAAAGAATGTCCCTTATACAGCTAAAGGAATTCCAACACAAATTTCAGTTTGGTTTTTAGCTTTGTAATGTGCCAAAGGTACCTTTTGACTTCTCTAGGCTTAATCTTTCTCTCTCTCCTAGGAGCTGATGCAGCAGAACGATATTGGCTACGTACTGAACGCCAGCAATACTTGTCCGAAGCCTGATTTTATTCCAGAATCCCATTTCCTCAGAGTGCCTGTGAACGACAGCTTTTGTGAGAAAATTTTGCCTTGGTTGGATAAATCAGTCGATTTTATAGGTGAGAAGAAAATTTAAATTCTTTCTCTCTCTTAGTTTTTTGATTCCTCTGTGTGTCTGCCTTGCTGTTATGGTTGGAGAAGCCCTGAATGCTTTCTGGGTGGTATGAAAATACCCTCGGGATCTGTGTACATGATCAGCATCGCTTTATAAGCACAGAAGCAAAATAACACAGCAAAGTAACATTCTGCCACTGCATGTTCCAGCATGACAGAACAAAAACACTTAAGAGCACAACTCTGCTTTCAGGCAGCCTGGTAGAATCCCAATATATGTCTGCAGAGAGTGAATTAGAAACTTGGACATACAGCTTCTGTCCTGTGAGAAGTGAGCTAGCCGAATTCAAACTGGCCAGATTGTTCCATCATGAATGCTTGCTTGTTACTTGTATATAAAATTAGAAACAATTACCTTTCCCAGACATCTAAATAGGGTGGGTTTTGTGCACATTAAATTGAGGTATACTGTAACTGTGGTATGTTTCCTGTGTGTGTTATGCTTTTTCTATACTTAGTGCTGTACAGTGCTGGAGAAAAGAAGTGATTTTTTTGTTAAAAGCTTCCATGAGATTTGTAATTAGCAGTTAATTTGGAAGTTTTGAATAATTTTAAATAACATTGCTTTCTTTGCAAACTTTTCATCATGGTAAAATGCTGCTGACTTTGACTCTTGCCAATTTCTTTGCTATGTAGAAAAAGCAAAAGCATCAAATGGCCATGTGTTAGTGCACTGTTTAGCTGGGATATCTCGCTCTGCCACAATTGCTATTGCCTATATCATGAAGAGAATGGATATGTCCTTAGATGAAGCTTACAGGTAAGAAGAAATTTCCTTTTCATACTAATTCTTGTCCCTGTGTGCTTATTTTACAGTGAATGATAAAATGTTATAGGACCAAGGGTAGAAGCAGACATTTTACCTGGTAGTTCACTGTCCTCTGCACACTCTTGTTTGAAGCATAGACTTCCTCCAGAAAAAAATTAATGGTGTTGAATAGACATCACACAGCTCATATTAACTGCCCACCTGCAAAATGGACTTTGCTCCAAATAGGCAAATACATGGAATGTAAACTGCCTATTAAATGTATGTATATTCTCCTGGTTCCAGCCAGGAAAGGGTGGGAGCTTGTGCAAGCTGATATTCCAGGTTATCATGTCAGCTGGACTATTCCTTTGCACTGTTTGCTGTTTCACAAATTAAAAAAAAACACTAATAAAAAATGCAAGTTTTGTTTGACATTTTTCATGTGCTTGCCTGCATTTGCGCTAGTATATACACATATACACAAGTACACCTTTCCATTTTTCTCATGCTGGTTTTAATGACTGCACACTCATCTTCTGTATACTTCCCCAGAGAGTTTATATTTTTAATAATATTTAATTTTCCCAGTCACATATAATATGTGTGTTTGTACTACATTTAGCTCCTCAAGGTTTCTTCCCTTGTTAATTCTTTTGTCCAGGAATGTTTCTTTAAAAAAAAAACAAAACCAGAGGAGGAGGGATTTGGGCAGCTTTCTGCTTTGCAGCCTGTAAAAGCAGAGTACTTATTTAGCTATGTTGCAAATCAGACAGGTAGGAAGTATGCTTTTGTATTTAACTTTGAAGTATATGACATGATTTATATTACTTAGGTCTTTCATACATTTAGAATTCTGGTTCATCAAAACATTTTCAGTATCATTGCACCTTCTCCATATTGAACCCAGTACATGACTGCGTGCTTGGATTGGCACACCTGTGCCAGTCAGGCTGCTTCCTACAGGACCCAAAAATAGGTAAATTTTTCTAGGGATTTGGCAACCCTGTTGCCCTTTACTGCTGAACACCTTCAGGACTTGAGAGAATGTTCTTTGTTTTAATGCTGCATTTGCACCTGTTTTTCTTTTGGATTATCATATCAGTGGTCAATACCAGTGTGGGGTAGGAATTGCTGGAACTTGCTGGATAAGGTCAAAATCTATCATGGCTCTTTGTCTTGCCTGACAATGATAAACAGGGTAGGAAGTGCTCACTGCAGTAACAACAACAGCATGAGAGAGGTGAAAGGAATACGTGATGTCATCCCTTGGAATGATGGGGAAGGTGTCCACTCTCTGTAGCACATGGGAAGACAGTCTCTTGGCTACAGCTCAAATGTTGTTCATGCAAAACTTGAGGAGCTCTTAACTCCAGTCAGAAACCAAGGTAGCAAAGATCCCACTGATGAAATAAATAAGGAAAATGATGCACTCAAATCACTTGTGGACATCATGAAGAGTTAAAAAAATGCTTTCTTCCCCACCCACTTTTTAGCCACCTTTAAGTAAGCTATAGAGACAATTGACAGCATCCAGCATTATTTTGCTTAAAACTGCCTTTTTTTAACTCCATCCTGAAGTTACTTGTGCTTGACTGAACCCTAGTCCAAGCTAAGTTAAGAATAAGCTGTAGACATGCACAACATTCACTTGGGGGTTATCTTAGGTCTGAGCAGCAGGTTCTTTAAGTAATTCTTGGGTTTTTGTCCCTTCTTACCAGATTTGTGAAAGAAAAGAGGCCAACTATTTCTCCCAACTTCAATTTCCTGGGCCAGCTTTTGGACTTTGAGAAAAAGATAAAAAACCAGACCGGTCAGCCTGGACATATTAGTAAGTTGAAACTTCTGCATTTGGAAAAAAGCAGCGAGCACGTGCAGGTCCCAGAAGGAGGGCAGAGCAACCTCTCCGTGAAGCAGCTCTGCATCACTGCTACCTCCGAGATTGTGGAACAGAAACCTATGGACTGTGGCAGTGGCCCACGCGGGCATCTGTCCCCTCTGGAAGATGGCCCACTGGTACAGGGCATAAATGGACTGCATGTCTCCCTGGATAAGGTGGAAGACAGCAACCGGCTGAAGCGCTCTTTTTCTTTGGATATCAAATCTGTGTCCTACTCATCAAGCAGCAACTGTGTGACTGCGTCAGTTCAGGGCTTTGCTTCCTCTGAAGACACCCTGGAATACTACAAACATGCAACTGCTTTAGAGGGTAGCAGCAAGTTGTGTCAGTTCTCCCCTGTCCAGGAGGTGTCGGAGCAGACCCCAGAAACCAGCCCTGACAAAGAGGAAGCAAACCCTCCCAAAAAATCCCAGAACACGTGGCAGCTGGACAGCCAGGGCAGACGGCAACATCTGGGGAGAGCCAGTGGCAGTGCCACCACTCAGCGGTCGCTCCTGTACCCCCTCCACCGGAGTGGGAGCATGGAAGACAACTACCGAACTAACTTCTTGTTTGGTCTCTCCACCAGCCAGCAGCATTTGGCAAAGTCTGCTGCTGGGCTGGGCCTCAAAGGCTGGCACTCGGACATCTTGGCTCCTCAGACATCGGCTACATCCCTGACCAACAGCTGGTATTTTGCAGCCGAGTCCTCACATTTCTACTCTGCCTCAGCCATCTACGGGAACAGCGCCGCTTACTCTGCCTACAGCTGCAGCCAGCTGCCCACGGGCTGCGAGCAGGCCTGCGCCGTGCGTAGGAGGGCAAAGCAGGGGGACCGAGGGGACTCCAGGAGGAGCTGGCACGAGGAAAGCTCTTTTGAAAAGCAGTTTAAGCGCAGAAGCTGCCAGATGGAGTTTGGGGAGAGCATCATGTCAGACAATAGATCCAGAGAAGAACTGGGGAAAATAGGCAGTCAGTCAAGTTTTTCAGGCAGCATGGAAATCATTGAAGTGTCCTGAGGGGCAGCAGGCTTGTGTGACTGTATCAGAGTTGCTTCCCTCTCCAGGCTGCTCCCCCAACATTTGAGAGATCCCTGTAAATCTGAAGCTGTGTGTAAAAAGGTGGGGGGAGGGAAGAACCTTGAGGCTTCAGTGTGAATGCAGCAAAAGGTTAGTGCCGCAAAGAAATGACGGGCGAGCGTCTGCCCGAGGACACCAGATGTACCGCTGGGTTTTTCTCCTCTCCTCTCCTGAAGAAGGGCAGAACACTTCAAAGGTCCCTGATAGAGGAAGCAATTGTATGCAATGGATTGCACAGCGTTTCAGTGGGTTTTATAAAGGAAGCTCTCTTGGCATCAACCTTGCTCTGGTTCCACTGAAACACGTTCCTACTTGTCAAAACCAGTTTTGTTCTCCCCTCCTCATGCCCCATATGTTCACCAGTGCACCTTAGCCCTGACACTGAGCCAACCTCTGCAGGGAGACCTTTTTTCTGTGAGAAAGGAGACTGGGAGCAATTCCAAAGGACATAGGGACTGGTTACAGCAAAGCTTGTCTGAACACACATTTCAGACAAATGTAAATAGTGGTGTAACTATTGTTCTAATGGATAGGCTTTAAGTGATTTGCTAGAGAGCTGCTTCAGAGAAAAAAAAGCAGTACCTCAAAAATATAAAAAATAAACTAGGGCTTTATGGCTGCCACATGCTGGTAGTCAGTTCATCAGCGATGTGAACAAGTAACAACTAGCCACATTTGATTTTTTTTTTTTTAAAGCTGTCTACGCACAAGTGTTTCAATTGGCTCAGCAGCAATGCCTAAAAGAAGATGAATGAACCATACTTAGGACTGTTTCCCCCAGTCTTTTGATACAGTATTCGTATTTTTTATATTAATCTGGCTTCTGGGAGAGGGGTAGTTGCTTTGGCTTCTAAGCTGCAATGGAGTGGCTGATAGGTAGGGTTACATGCAAGAGAAGTGACTGCTACAAGTGGCCACAACATGCTTTTCTTGCCAGTTAATAATTCAGTAGGAGGCTCTTGAAGGCTTTTTTGGTTTGGGGTTTTTGGTTTTGTTTTGGTTTTGTTTTGTTTGGGGTTTTTTTGTGGTTTTTAAGGTAAAAATGGGGTAGGCTTTTATCCTTAAGTGAGCAGTACCACTGAGGAACTGCTCTTCATTTATGGTCCCAGTCTTACATGTGGTGGGGGCAATGCAGGTGGTTGGGTTTTATTCCATTCCAACATGGATTGAGACTGGCTTCTCATTAGTTTTGCTGACTTCATCAGATAAAGGGAAGTCTGGCTGGCTGCCCAAGGAAAACAGAAGGGGGCCCCAGTGTCCCATCTCATAGTGTGTGTGAAAGAAAGGGGGTTTGAGAAGGGACAGCTTTCCATTAAGGGAAACCACTCCCCTCCCACACTCACAGCTTCAGAGGAACTCGATCCTGGCCATTGTTCTCTGTCCCAGTGTAGGGTCTTGGTTTCCCAGCATGCTGGTGTGTGATTTGTCTGCAGACGCTCAAGGCTGTACCGTGTCCTCCCTCATCACTCCAGAGAAGATGCCAACGTGAGGAGGTGCCACATCCCGGCTGCCAAGGGGGTGTTTCACTGAAGATTAGGCACAGCCCTTCTCATGTTGTTTTTGACAGCAACCCAGCTGCTTCCCCTCCAGCTCCCATTCCTGTGGTAGCTGGGTTGCCCTGCTCACATTGGCACGTGCCCACGTTGCTGCAAGGGATTTGTGGTCAGTGAGGGGTGGTACCAGAGGCACTGTGTAAAGCTTCATCCTTCATGCTCTGAGGGAAGCTGCACATGTCTTACCTCGGTCTTTCTCAGCTTCCCCTCAGAAAATGTGTATTGAGGGGAAACTATATTTTTTTTGTCCCATTTCAGTGCAGGCAGCTGAAAATTGTACATCACATGTAACAAACACTTAAACCCTGGCCAACAGCTTTAAAAAAAAATTTGTCATCAGCAACCTGAAGCCCTAATTCAAGTGAGCAGCTTGGGTTATTTTAGGGGTTTTTTTACTGTAAGTTTAGCTAGTTTGTGACTCAAATCTCAGGTTTTACTATATTAAAAAGTGGAGAAGATTTTGTCATTGATATGTTTTGTGACTAGGATGTGACTTTAATTTCCTACGGTGGACTGCTGAAAATAGCACTGAAAGCTACAGCATTGATTAACTTGATCCTACAAAGTGCGTAAGGCACAGAGAGAGACAGCACCAGGAGGCTCTGTTTGGGCTGTGTGTACGAGATATTGGAAGAAGAGGTAGCCCAGGCAAGGGACAGGTTGACATCACACATATCAGGTGTTCATTAAACATACTGGCACTTGTCTCTGTTTATATATCAGGTGAAAACAATTACATTACAACTCTTTTCAGCATATATATACACATACTTTGTGTGTATATACCTATGTAAACAGTTTAACAGTGCTTCCTCCAGGAAAAGCCCTTGTCTGTGATTTAAACCAGTTAAAGGGGGTTAACACATATCAATCCCTGAAGACAGAAACAGATTCTTCCTATCTTTTGTGCTCCTTCGGACATATGTGTTCCCCCCTTCTCTATGTTTGGGTTTTGGGTCTTCTCCTATGTTTGGGGTTTGTTTGCTTGATTGCCCTCTGAGGAACTGAAATCTGGTCTTGTGGCTCCTTGTGATTTCCAGTACATTCTAGTCCCTGAATGAATCAAAGCTGTAGGCTTGGTATTTTCAGGAGATAAGTCCCCATAGGAGGAAGCCTTAACCCCATGTCCCACACAGGGTGGTGCCCTGGCTCCTATCTGAACTAGAGTCCTGTCCCTGAACAATACTGGAAATGGTTTGTAGAAGTCTGGAAGGCAAAGTGGAGGATGTGAGAGGGTAAATGTGTACATGTTCAATATGAATATAATCTATGGCCATTGGTGTATGGCATACTTGGCATATTTGGTTTATGGCAAGCTATTCAAATGGTTCAGAGAGATGTGAGTTTCTCATCTTGTTGTGTCATGAGAATTACCTGTATGTATGATGAAATAAAATCAGAAATGGTACCTGTTTATATAGAAGGGCTGAGGAAGGAATTGTGGAGTGTACATTACCTGCCTGCAGTACAGCCTGCTCCTGAGTAGGCAGGACGAGCAGGGGGCTTGTCCTTCATCATGCATACCCTTCTCTGCAGCTGTGCCTGCTCATAAATTACATGGCTTGAGCAGCTTTGCACCACTTGTCACAAGCAGCCACGATTTTATAGCACCAGTAACCATTTAGGCCTCTTACCTGTTCCTGAATACCCCACCTCTTCTGCTCCCTTGAAGAGCAACAGTGGCACTTCTCTGCATTTAACACATTAACAATGTCTAATACAGTTGTGAGTAACCTGTTCCTCAGGCAGTGTTAGTCTTGTTGAAGCAAGTATTTCAAATGGATTAAGTTACCTAAAATGATCCCCCTGGTTTGGTTTTTTTTGCCTCCCATACTTCTTATTTGAAGATTATAACGTAATTACTTGTTTAAATACTTGTTTTGACTGATTCTGTCAGTCTTGAAGCATGCAGAGCAAGTTCTGCTTGCTGAGATTGGAGTACGCCCCTCATTGCTGCTTCAGAGAATAGCTCATACAAACTATAATGTTTGTGTAACAGCATCTTCAAACTCAGGTGCAGTAGCAGAAGGTTTTTCTTTTCTTAAAAAGAGAATTTCAAAGCATAATCCCAGAGAGGGAAATGCAGAATTCTTAGCCTCCCTAAAAGAAACCAAACCATCAGCACAAGTAACAACCTCTGTGAGTTTCTGTGCTTATTTTCTACAAACAAGATGTAGCAACTCTTACACAGAAACCTGCATCAGATGGAGCCCATCCATCACCACCTCAGACCTGCCCTGGCTTTGAGGACTGCTGAGTGAGCAGTTATCCTTCACAGAATCAGAATCACAGAATATTGAGTTGGAAGGGACCAACAAGGCTCATCAAGTCCAACTCATAAGTGAATGGCCCATACAGTGATCAAACCCACAACTTTGTCATTATTACCATGTTCTAACCAACAGAGCTAATCTCAGGGTTCCTATGGATCAGGCTGTCCCATGCAGGCTCACGTATTGAAGAAGTTAAAACCTAACTGTGGCAGCTAAAAGCAAGCCAAAAGCCCCCACAGAAGGATCACAGACCAGCTGAAAGAGGCTAAACTTGCGCTAAAAGTGAAGTGCAAGGAACTGGGAGGAGGACATGAGCAGCCAGCAGGGCAGAGGCCAGCCTGGAAGTCAGCCTGTCGAAAGATGCCCAGCTCCAGCTCCTTCTGTGATCTGGCAAAGAACCGATGTAAAGCATCTGTCAGGACATGGTCTCTATTTGACAGGAAGATATGTGTGGGAGGAAAGAATAAAAGAAACAGGATATACTCTGCTGCTCATGTTTAATCTTCCCACTCAAGCCTGGGAAAGCCGCTGGGTGCACACAAGGTGCAAGTGCCCTAACAAAACAGGCAGTGGTCTCACACTGCCAGTGCTTTGCACAGGGAAACTGCAGTCTTACACAAGTCTTGAGTCCTTGATCCCCAGATTCTCATCACCTCCACGAGGTTGCCAGCACAGAAAAGGTAGGCAGCCAGCTGAACTACAGTCCCACCCCACTGCTGGTGAGTCCCAAGCATTGCCGCTCACATCATGTATTTAAACTGGACATCAGTGCCAACCAGAATTGGGGTGGTACTGGAAGAAAAGCAAACATTTATTTTCACTCTGGGATACGTTTCCTTACAGTCCCAGGGGAGAGGCAGCCCCAGGGCAAGTGAGACCAACCATGTCCACAGCACGAAGGTGGGTTCTGGGTACAAAGCAAAGCTCAGCACTGTCCACATATGTCACGGCAAGAAGTGGTGCACTGAAAATGAAGAATAAGCAAGGCAATTGGAGAAACAAAACACTTGGGAAAGAGCCACACCAAACGTTTTACTGCTGGAGCTGTGAAACATGTAAGCATGTAGGGAGCTGAACAGAGAGCAAATGTGCAAACAGGATAACCACCCAGAAACCATGGAGGGCTCAGCCACAATGCTGGGAATCAAAATGCATGCTGGCAGCTTGAGAACAGCAGGGACAGTACAGTGGTACCTCAGGACACCACTGCCACACAGTCAGAGAGAGGGGCTGGCTCATACAGTGCATACAGGCTTGAGAAAAACATGTATTTCTACTCTTTCTGTGTAAAAGCTTAGAGGAGGGAAAAAAACACACTTTAAATATTTCAGTATACTTAATTTAAAATGCATTTACTTAAAAAAACCCCCTGAAAAGTCTTTTCTGTCCCCTTCACCAGATCTTCACAGAAATTGCTCTGCAGATAGGTTGGCACTTTAGCACCCTGTCAATGCATTCAATTACAAAAACAGAACAAAGCAAACCTCTTCTGCACAGGCAGCACACTGACCAGTGTGGGATGCAACAAACACCAGTGGCAGCACAAGGGGAGAGTTGCAACAGCAGTCAGGGGAAGGACCAAAGCAGTTCAGGCCAGCAGGGAACCACAGACTCAGAGACTCACTCTCCTCCACAGCTTTTCAGAAGATTGCATATCAAGAAGCTTACCTTGTGCCCCAAACCACACACCACTTCAGAAAGCAGAAAAGGGCAGAAATGTCTGGTTTCAGTGGAGCACACCAGATTATTCTCTGTTCATAGCACTAAATTTGTGGTAGAAGTAACAGCTAGCACATTCCTGAAAGATACCTGAGGCCTCCTCCAAGAGCATTTGGCTTGGAAAAGGAAAATCATAAGCAGAAAGGTAATTTCAGTCACATCACAAATCTCCTGCTAAGCAGCATGGGAGTGAAGCGACAGTCTCACCCTGAGCATCACCTGCACCTGAAGCTGAAAGCAGCGTGTAGAGCAAAGCCAACAAGGAGCAGCCAAGCAACAAACAGCATCTCAAGAAGATGTGGCATGAGGCGTCTTCCCCTCAGCAAGAGGGCCAAAGACTTACAGTTAATGAAGGCCATAACAATGTTTTAAATAAAGCTATAAACCATTGCTTGAGAACAGTTAGAGGGTGCATGCTGTCTTACAGTACCCATACAAGTTACTATCCTGTGGAACAGAGGTGATGAAGTATGAGCTTTGGAAGAGGTTCCCCTTCACGTTTCAGCTCTGATTTCTTTCTAGTTAAGCTGGTAGGTCTTTCACAATCTGCCCTTGCTGTATGGAAAGCTCTACCTGTGAGGCCCAGCAGCACAGCCAGTGTTCCTAGGAACAAGCATTTTCTCCCATTCTCAGCCCAATGCCCAGGTGTTTTTCAGCAAATGAGGAAGGAACTGATTTGCAGCCCTCGGTCCTGCAGCCTTCAGATGGGAACACTATTCATTTGCCCTCATTAGCACTGCATGGAGCAATGCTTTTATCTGATACTTAATGGCATGAGGCTAGATGTCTAGAAACCTTACATGAGAGAGCATCTTACAGGAGAGAACATCTCAAGGGCCCTGCCTTGAGATCCAGTATCAGGACCTTCCCACTAGCATAGGCTTCCAGCACACCAGGGTGTGGGATATTAAATGATCCTGTCTGGCAGACAACTGAATGTTGCACATTTTAAACATCCAGACAGCATCATTTGGACAAACAGGACAAAAATTACTGCAGCTGCTATTTAAAGCAGTTCAATATTCTTGTGTGTCTGATGGCAGAAGGCAGAGACATATTCCATGATGGACGATGACGACTCGCCTGAGCATGGCCATGACAAGCAGGTTCTCATGGGTTAAGTCTCACACTGTAAGCTTTTAACAAACCAAGTGTAAAATAGGGCAGGAAGCTTGAACAAGGATGTTTGTATCCCACGCAACACACAGCATATGCCTACATACATATATTACTGTGTAAAACCTCTGAGGTGGGAGCAGCAGGCAAGGAGGCCCACTCTGCTGCCTTTGCTAAAAAAATCTCCTGCTAAGTTCCTTGGCCTCTCTGAAGCAGTCAATTGCTCTTCCCAGGGCATCATTCTAGGGGGTTTAATTTCTACAGGACTCTGCTTTCAGACAGTGTTCAGCAGGCCCTGGGGTCCAACCACCACTGTGGTTCAGATGCACATCAGTTTGCTGCAGTCTGCATCACAAAAATTCACTCTACACTACATGGCCTTTGGGAATGCAACAAGAGAACAGCCTGTTGCTTCTTGCCACCAGGCAATAATTAACATCATCAAAAACCTACTGCATTCTTATTTCCAAATGCTCAGAGACAACCTTTTGCTGACTAAATACTCTTAAGTACCAAGATGTATCAAAGCAAGTTGCCTTTGGCAAGTCACCTAGCCTTGTGCTGTACTGGAGGCTCGTTTGTCCCTGACTCTCAAAGAGGGCTGTCCTCACCACTGCAACTGCACTCCTGACATACAACCATCCTTGGGGTTCATGGGCACTTCAGCCTCCTCACCAGCAACAGCATCCTGGGTCCAACAAAACACACACAAACCTACCCTGGCCCAGCAAATCAAGGGCTCCTCACTCCTGGTTACGTTTTCTTTCTGCTGCGACAAGAGCTGCCATGCACTGGTGATGCAGGCTGTTAAACCCTATTTCTAGATCTATAAATATTTTTACAGCAGCATGTAAAATATCCTTGTTTTACACAGGGAGAAACCAAAGCTCAGAGAGGTGCTGCAAATTGCCTGCAGCCAGCAGACCAGCAATAGACTTGGCAACTGCCCTGTCTCCTGTGGGTCAGCCCAGCAGCCAGGCATCATGGACATGCTGCCTGCCTTCCAGGAGTGCCCTTGGCTTCCTTGGGAGAAGGCAAGAACATCCTGTTGCCTTTGGAGCAGGTGGCTGAGAACAGTCCCCAAAAGGCCATGTGGTTTCAGTCATGAAACAGCGTGCTTAGGCCAGCTCTCAGCAGAATGGCAGCTAAGCCAATGCAAAGACCCAAAGGACTTCTTGTGTCTCTCCACTCCATACACCAGACGGTAAAGAAGCAAGTGCACCTCTCTGGTAGAAAAGACAGCACCAAGATAACTGGAGTGTCCCGATAAAAAAGACACGTCATGTCCAACTTTGGGATGGAAAGTGAGCAGGTTGGTACCAGTGCCTGTCAGAAGAACATGAAATGCCACCAGCTGGGGCATGGGGACATTGCCAGGGCAAGGGGGAGAGGAACACTAAAGCTTGCTTAACATTAACTACATACATATCTAGAACAGTTATTCCTTTACAGGCTCATAAATTAGTGAGCCCATACAAACAGGAGCCTCAATGACATGCCAAAACCCTGCAATGCAAACCATGTTAATTATGGTAATAGGCAGATTTTAATAAGCCAGTTCCTGGCTCTTACACTTTCACCTATAAAACACACATATTTCCAAGGCCAGGGGATGTCAGAAATACCTTCCAGCCATCTGATCGTCTAAACCCCAGTGGCACAAAAATCATGTCAGAAGGTTCGTCACACCCTGTATCCCTTTGAATTTTTTTAGTAAAAAATAAAAATTCAGATGAAAGAAAATTCCTCCTCTGTAAACCCCAACAGCAATGAAACAAATGTCTCTGCACAGGCGGTGGTAGTGGTAAAGGAGACAGGAGGACAAGAGGAGGGAGATGAAAGAAATGTAAATCATCTTCTCCAGACGACAGGACAGGGGAGCTCCTGGATTCCTGGCTGTGCAGTTCTGGCAGCTGATGCCGTTCTTCCTCCGATGCCCTGGCAGAGTCAGGCAGCACTGCCGTCTGCTTCAAACATCTGCCAATCCAGCCTGTTGGAAGGGTGTCTGTGCTGAACACTGGAGCATGGAAGATGAGGAGGGGCAGCCTGCCGGGTCAGCTAGGACTTCAGCTCCCGGTCAGGTTTCATGCTGAAGGGCTCCAGCCTCTCACTCTCCGGCAGCATGCTGTTCAGCCGCTCCATCAGCGGGATCGTCTGGTCGATGCCCATCTGGATACGGCGAAGGATGGCAGACATCTCATTGACCTTCTGGATCTGCTCCGCATACTTGGCATACTTCTTCTGGCGCTCCTGCATGAAGCTGTAAAGAGTTTCCACAGAGAGGTCCATCTGTTTAAAAACAACAAGTAGAGCAAGGCACATTAGGCCAACTGTTGCTGGAGACATTTCAGCACTTTCCTAGAAGCAACCAAGAACCACCTCAGATGCCCCACTGGAGATACCAGACAGGTAGAAAAGAGCTCCTCAGAAGGTACATAACCAGTTTGTCACTAAATGGGGTTCATAGTTGTACACCAGGGGTGACATATGACAACCTCAGTTCTACACCCAAATACCTAATCAGAAGATTCTTTATTTGCAGGACTGAAAGCCAGCAGGCACTGCCAGGGATTTCCCAATAAACCAATATAGATATCCTCCAAGTTACACAAACTCAGGGAACGCATGGCCTCTGCCTACACCTATTTTCACTGGAGATTGTTCATTTGCAAGCATTAAGCTTGCCAGTGCTAATTTTCCTTGGTTTAGCCAGGTTACTCTGCAACTAAGCCACAGCTGTTACTACCATTGTCATCTGGAAAACTCCTGCCTTGAGAACTACAATGGATTGCTACTGTCCCTAATTTCCCTGAAACCCAAAAATAAGGGTGTTATGAGTGACCCCCAGAGAGACATTAAGTAAATTAGCCATGCAATTAAGCACAGTCAGTAACCAAATATGTCTCAAGCATGATGACAATGACAGGAACTGCTGTGCTGTTCCTGCCACTGAGTGATGAAGGTAGCCTTTATAATTCACAGTCCAATCTTCTCTTCAGCCAGACCTGCAAACCCCAGGCAGAATTCAGTCAGTAGCTTCTGAGTCAGACGGTTTAAGCTGTTTTACACATTGTAAGACACACCACATGTTCAAAGAGTTTGGTAACAGGTCTGCTCCGAACCCTCAAGCCCTTGTCTCGCTGTAGCTGCACTCAACAATCCCGGTCATTCCAGCACACAGACTCTTCGGCTCTTCCGACTCTGAAGACATTTTGTGGAAAGCAGTCCCTCACTTGGGACACAGCACATGCCCACAGGGGCTGCTGAGTGAAGGATAGAGACAGACACACACTGACCAGTTTTAGCCCGCTGCCACCTCTTACCACTGTTTTTTCCAAATCTCTCCCATCTAATCACTCCCAGAGGAAGGAGGTCACTGCTCATGATGAAGCAGCCTCAGGGAAGTGGTTCTGAGAACTCCTGGTCTACTAAGAAGCACAGGTTGAAACTACATCCCTCACACTTTAACTGTGTGACAGTCAACCCATTTGGCGGGTCACAGTGACTGTACCTGTCACTGGGACAACACAAATTTATCAGTGCGGTGCTAAAAAACACGCCATGCTGACCCGATCTGACTTACACAGTACTTAACCAACAAGTGTAATCCTGACCCAGGTGCAGGTTTGTAGGGGAAAGCCTTCAGCAAGGGGAGGAGTGGGTGGAAATGGTGCAAAGCTGGAAGGTGCATCCCTCACCACGGACGAAGGTCCCACCAGGGAGCACTGCCGTCCCACTGGCAGCAGCAGGGTTTGGCCCTGGGGGAACAACTGGTGTAGCTATATCTGCTGACAAACGTCCCTTTCAAGCCCTGGGGAAGAGGTCAAGTCAGAAATAGTCAAGAAAATACTGAAAACCTAAGTTACCTTAGGTTTTTTGTAATTTAACTTACTTACAAAACAGCATTTAAAACAAACACACAAGTTTCCACTGAACTTGTCATGGGGATTAGGGCACATTTTTTCCTCTATCACCTCCATCAGAGCTGGATACTCTTTAATTTATCTTTACTTTCTACTGCTTTCAGGCTGAATTCTTCCTCTTTGCCTCTGTGCTTTCCTGTGAATTCCTCCCTCCACACTTTCACGCACAGGAGAAAATAAAACCAGCAGAGCAGGAAACTCCAAATAGAGTGGAAACATTTAAGCCTACACAGGGGTTTCTATTAAAACCCCAGCTCAATAATTTAGTAGCTTGGCACTAGCTCTGTAAATTGGAGTGTGTAAAAAGCAGACCACCACCAACCAGTAAGTTAAATCCAGTGCCTAAAAACATCCTACCTAATGAGACAGTGGCCTGGAGTGGCAGCCAGTCGGAAACCTGCCAAAAGCCAGCATGCCTCATTAAACTGAGCAGTGTGGGGACCCAGGCAGAAACCTCCTCTAGTTCTGAACTTCTCATCCACAGGCAGGTTCTCCATGCGGCCTCACAGCACTGCATAAGAGGCAAAGCTTGCACCTACCAAGCTTTTAAACAAAAAACACCAAAGGCCCCCTTTTTTCTCCATTCCAATAACTTCCATCTGCTGACTTTTTAGGCTCCTTGTGTAAATACGTGTAACGTCCACTTACGGGTGAGGAACGCAGGAAGAAGCTGGAGCTGACCTGCAATAGGAAAGAGAAACGTGGAGTGGCTTCCAAGCTCTTCGCTACCTTTGGACACGTTCACAATGGCCATAAAAAAAAAGCTGCCTCACACAAAAGGAGAAAGGGTGGAAGTGAGTGTTTCCTACAGTTCCCCTACACCTAGCTTTCGGGTTTGCCTGCTGAGGGAGGGAGCCATGACAGCTGCACAGCCAGCAACACAACGGGGAGGACTGAAGCTGAGTAATTGTGAGGAAAGGTCAATTTTTACTCAGACTGAGCCTGGTATTTTTAACTATTAAAAAAAAAAAAAGCAACTACATGTTAATTCCTGTAGATAAATGCCAATGTCTCTTTGCAGCTTTCCTTGAAGCAGGCCTAAGTACACATATCCTTCCTGCCTCCTCCCCCTCCAAGCAAGCTCCTCTAATCCCAGTCCTTGTGCTTTTACCTTTCCTGGTATGCAGTCCCATTCCTCTCACACTCAGACAGGTCCTTCATACTCTGAGGGTCAGCCCTATTTACCCACCACAGAGACTAAAACTAGCCTTTGGTAATCCATAATGAGCAGGGAACATGCATAAGAATCCACTTAATTCCAATCTATTTAATTTCATACAGTACCAATAAAAGCATCTGGAGAAGGGAAGCTGAGGGGGAGTCTGCTCCCCTGCCTACAGCCAAGGCAGTCCATGCTTTTCAAGACACCCTTGAGGGTCAATGAGTGAATCTGCCTTCTCTGAACAGTTCCCATCAACTCCCACCTCCCCGACATGAAGCCCTGCCAAATTCACCTCTGCAAAATGTTCAAGTCTCAGCCTTCTTGTCCATCCCTATCTGTGAAGCTCTCTGGGAAGGCCCAGCAAGACACTCCAGAGCTAGCTGCTCTTCCAGTATCCTACAACCATCTGAGAGTGTTTATTTGAGCCACTGTTTCTGCTGTTTGCTTCAAGCCTCCTATACAACAGGTCACCAAGTTGCAGATAACTTCCCATCAGCTGGCCACTACCCTGAAGCCAGAAGATATGAGAGATGTAAAGCAGCACTGTCACCAGCCCCTTGACGACCTCACCATCAAGGCTTCATCATCACCCATCTGTCCTTCAAACATATTCACTGAGTAAGCTACAATCATCCCCAACTGAGAGGTACAGAAGAGTTTAGAGAGTTTAAAGGCTGGACCTGAAGCCTGTAAAGAAGAAACAGAACAAAGCAGAGGGCAGAGCCCAGCATGTGAGGTCAGAGTCTTAATTCTCATCAAAACAAGAAGTTCTACCCAATCTGGACTTGAGAAAAAAAGATGGGTTCTCAGTGAAAGGGTGAGAGCTCCTAATGAATATTTTATTTCTTTCCAAAAATCATTCCTCCTGTTAAAGCAACAAACCTGAGGCTGGACATGCCCAGAGTAGAAGACAGGATTTGTCTTCCCTTCCTATGTTGAAAAGCATGCTTCTTCATGTTTTTCTTTCAGAAGTATAGTATATATATACTTCTATAGTATATATAGATATACTACATATATGTATACATACACTATAGTATATATATACGCTTCTTTCAGAAGTATATAAAAATGAACAAGCCTAAAACTCACCTGAGTGACAGCATGACATGATTTTTTAGTACAGCCAGTGACATTCACAATTTGTGCCTTTTTCTGTTTCAAAGCTCATGCCTCTTCTGTGGCTCAGCAGCAGCGGGACACTAATTCATGCCTCAGTTTCACATTTTAAACATGAAATGACATCTACAGGGCTTTTCTTTCTTCAAATAAAAACAGATTAATAATTATTTCCAATGACAGGGCAAGATGGATATTTCCCCACTTAAATGGGCCCCAGCACAGCCTCTCCTGCTACACCATTCACACTGTCAACCCATAAGAGTCTCCTCTGCATTACACAGGCCCATTTGTAACACCACACTGGTGAAACACAAAAACAACTGAGGATACTGTCAGACATCTTGCACACCATAAATTCTTGCATTCATTTAAAAATTTTTCTTGGCCCACACTGCCAAGCAGAATAAAGACATTAATTTAGCCCACAAAAAGATTGAGGTCAGCACTGGCCACTGCCCAATTCTTTTCCAGAGACCACACTGAAAGCAAACCAGTGCCCATATATATACATCTCTTACCTGGCATGGGTTTATAACACCTCTGCCATGGGCATATGAGTGTCCTGAGGTCTTGGAAACAGTGGTCACATCTTGTTAGTTCAATGACTGAAAATGAAAATTGCAGCTAGACACATTTTCCCTGTGTGCAGAATATGGTTGCAGAAGTTCATTAAACTTGGAATCAAATTTCTAGAGAGGCACTGCTGACACACATAACAAACCAAATACATCTGAGGATGCTTGGACATTCTCAGCTTCTCCACTCCTTCCTAAAATGCCAATAAGGCAAGATGATGGGGGTTTTTTTCCCCCCCCCACTCAGCAACAGCCTTCAAGAGCTCAAGCAGACATCCATTTGTCCTGTGTCATTCTGTCCTAACAATTTGCTCTCATCTCCCATTCCCTATGGCTGCTGTTCAAAAATACACAGCTATTAGGGTGCAATCCTCATTCCAGAAAGTTCATTTGTTGGAACAGCACTCGGAGCACAAACAACCTTTCGTTCACATTGTCAGGTGCTTGACTGGGGTTAAATGAACTCCTTCCTGCAGCTGCACAAAACCCACATCACAAAGTGACAGGCGGGAACATGACTGCATGGAATATTAGTAATGATGTGTTGGTGTGAAAATACTTTTCAATCAACACACTTAAAATTGAAGACAGCTCCTCTTTCTGTACTGCCTGAAAACAAATGTGTTAAATGAATGGCTTTTTTCCCCCTTCCCCTCTCTCTTTGATAATGTCACGCAAAGTCAGCACAATAGATCATGATGACTTCCTGATGATGGGAACATCTTCTGTTTCTCCCACTTACCACATACAGTAAGTGGTAAACTGACTGGGTAGCATCTCTTGCAGTGTGTAGAAAACATAGACACCCAGTCAAGGATCCCACTCTTCAGCTTCAGTCCATGAGTACAGTTCATATGAGTATCCTTCTTCTGTGCCACTGCCACATAAACAATTATAATTTGTATTGCTTATCACATCTAAGATGGAATCCCATGCCAAAATATTCCTTTCACTTCCTCTGTAATTTGTCATTGCTGTAAACAAATGCTAAGGATTATTCTGTCTAAGCATTGCAGGGATCACAGTCAAGTCAGAGAACGAAGAGTAACCATTTTAACTGGCTCTAGCACTGAGTTTTAGCACTATTAACAGGTATATCAATGCCCTTACTCCAAAAGATCTGCAGTTAAACCCATGCCTTAGTCCCTTAGTACTATAGTGCTATACATGATAGCATAAGATAGGCTACTGGACCTGTAAGATCAACATTTAATTATTTTGGAAGGCCTTGGGATACACAAAAGCATTCAGAATTCCAAAGAATGAGAAAGTTCATTCTTGAAATTAGCTTTTCCATTTTTACGTAAATCTTTTCCTGCCTGTTGTGTTATTGGACAGGATATGTTTGTCACTTCCACGCAGTCTGACCTCCACAGCCCACATCTCCCTCACAGCTCCGACTCAAGCCTACCCTGCTTGAGAGCTACCAGCATCCTTCTGCTAACTGGCAATCCCCCAAGCTTAAGTTATGACTGCTATCACTAACTGTTGCTAAAAAAAAAAAAGAGTCCCAAAGCTACAATTAAAACAATACCTACCTCTTGCCCAGCATTAATGAACCAGTAGACTTCCAACTGTTTAAAAAGCAGGGCCCCACTTCACAGAGAAGATGGGCAGCAAAACCTGACAACCAGCAGCCATCTGAAAATCTGGTGCTGCAGATGCCATGGCCAGCTCTCCAGTATGGATACGTGTCACATTACAGTCCCATTCTATTGGTCTTTCTACACTTGTATTTCCCTCAACACCACATATATTCATTATCTTTGCCTTTCAAAACAGCTAAACCATTAACAAAGGCAGGTGAAACTCAGGGCACTGCAAAGGAGCAGTCATACCCTTCTCCTTCAAATGAGCTGAAGTAATCACAAGCTTAGTTCTGCACCTAAGTTGCTGGGGGAGAACAAAACAAATTTAGTCTTCCCAGCCTCCCTCTTCTTCAGTGGTTTGGTCTTCTATCCCATCAGCTTGCTTGACTGACCTACCAGCAGGATCATGAGAGAAAGTGCACCTTCTTTCCCCCTGCATGTGTTCCTGGATTCTAACTCAGGAATTGCTGTGGCTGTATCAGACTTAACTGCACAAGATTCTTGAAAAACAGAAAGGAAAAAAAAGAGTAAGTTTTCTAAACTGTCACCAAGAAAGGTTATAGTATTTTCTAGTTCATTGTCTTTGACTAGTAAGAACACTTTTTTAGAGCTTTCAACACTGCTTTCCTAGAACAATCTACATCCATCTAAGAAGCCATCTCTAAAATTTATCATGACTAAAAATGTTAAGTTATATTCAAAGTATTAGAAATACTTCCATACCTATTCTAAATAACAAAGTTTAAGAAAAATAAATGAAAAATAAATAAAAAACTCCACCCAAAGAATACATAAGATTATTGAACCTGTGTGTGCAATGTTTTTACAAAACCTCTCTTTTATGGAATACAATTCCACAGAAATTAATAAGAAACTCCTGGTCTGTCTTCAATTAGCTATTCCTGGAAAAGAAAAAATACATATCTGTTACAGATCTGCTGCCTAAATGATAACTTGCACAACTCTTATTTCAGGCTACCTAATAATTCTGCTACAAAACACAACCTTCAATTTCCTCATTTCCTGATTTTACCCTGCTGATATATTACTTGTTCAGAACATTCCTATATCCAGCCAGAGCTTGAATACTATAGGACAACAGCAGTTATAAATGTTCTTTACACTTAGGGTTTTATTTTATCATAAATTTCAGGTTTGTACTTTTAATACATAAAAATGACTAGCTTTAAGCAAGTTGGTTTTCCAATGACAAATAAGTTTTGGTTTGAAAAGAGATGATCACTGTCATTAATGAGATGTTTCTCAGAAAGCACTGCCATTCTCATTTCAGAGTGAAAATACTCAGCATCATTACATTTGCAAGCCATCTGCTGTTATTCTCAGCTTCACACTTGGGACGTGATAGTTGTAGGTCTTCTTTCCCAGATGTTCTACAGAAAGTCTTTCAAAATTTTTCAAAAGGGGATGCTACCTTTGCCATATTTAGCCAGGGTTAGACACACCAGAAGAAATTTTCTCCTAGAAAATGCTCTTAAATCTGTTCTCACAGGATGCAAAGGAGGTAAGTTTTAACCATTCCCTACTGCTTGTGAAGTGCTAAAGGATTACCTAGGACTCCCTCTTTTTTCTCTGAGGAATTGCAGACAAAGATGGGTTCAAGCTCCTTGCCACACTTAAACTACCAGTCCAGCACATCTGACTGCATCAGACCTATCTCCCATGTGCTGTGTAGATGGATGAAAGCAAGAAGGATGAAGTGTGAGATATGCAAGGACCAAGCCCAGCAGTTAGGAACTGGGGATTTCTGAACATCTGAGAACCCATTTTGCTCTTCCCCTGACAGTCACAGTTTTGACATGGAAGTCCAAATCAACTTCCCTTCAAGTGGGGAAACTCAAAGGTATGTTCAGTTCTAATAAAGTCAGTCTGTAATAACCTGAAAAATTGCTGAAAGATCTTTTTGTAGCTCTACATCAGCTCTTCCATGTTTAAAGAGAACACAAAATGAGCCAAGTACCTCCCAGTGATGTTAAGGGGAGGATCTACTCCTTCATTCCCAGAAGAGATACTTTCAAGACTGACTCCACTGTACTTCCACAGTGCTGAAGCTCAAGTGTCCCAGCACATTTCTGGAGGTCACAACATCAGCCTTTGGCTTCAGGAAAGCCTCAAGGAAATCTTGAGCACTGTAGATCATTTACAGACTAAGCTCTTCTGAGGCTATAGACTCTTGTTCAAAATACGGTAACAACAGCACATACCACCATCAGTGATCAACGACTCAGACAGAAACTGAGTGTGTGAGTACTGGTAACCGATCCACTCTAAGCATTCATTTTCATTGTATTAAGCTGCAGTGGCCTCCAGATTCACAGAAAGTTGAGTATTTCTTTCTCCTTATGTCTACAGATCTCTAGAATAAATTGATCAAATGCAAGAAGATATTTGAATTTTTGCACTATGATCTGGCAGGAGAACTTATACTTGAAAAGTAAGTAGTTCACCTTCAGTTCCCATGTAGCTTAGGTCAGGTATAAGCAAGAATTAAATTCTATGGACTGGATTAAGCAAAAGGAAAGGCTATGCCCCAAGAAGCCTTTCTGATCTTAAAAACTCTTTAAAAATTCTTTGCCATAACTGTTTTTATGTTGACTTCTTTTACAACAACTACCTGAGCATCTTTTTCAGCTGAAATTAATCTGATTTGGGATTTTGTCTTTTAGACAATTTACCAGTCAGTGCGACTGTTCTTCAAATGCATCACTTGCTGTTCCAGTTAAAAAAAAAAATTAAAAATATTATTTCTTGTCAAGTACACTACAGTTTGGCACAGTTCATACACTCAATTACAGTGAATTCTACTACACTGTAATCCAGGCTTCTAGAGGTAGATGACACATCCAGTCAGGAACAACACCCACATGAATTAATTAATAGTAAATCATATGTTTCATATCTCTAGAGCAGTGGTACAATAACTAATGTTCTAATAATGTTCTCATATAGAAACATTCACACCTCAGTGACACAGAAACATTAAGGAAACCCTACCCTTCACAGAAACCAAGACAGATTACTTGCACTAAGGCTTTGTAATACTTTCAACATGAAGTCATCTCTGTAAATCACATCTGATTATTATCAGAATTCTAATTACAGGGCTCCTAACACAAGGTTCACCCAGCTCCATCAAGTCTACCAAGTAGCATCTTTAATTCATCGGTGCAACTCCAAATATTTGCAAATAATACAGAATGACCTATCTAAAATGAACGTCAAACTGGTGAAAAGCTCTTAGCTATCATTCCTGACACCTCCACACCCCACCCCAATTCTCACTTAAGGGTAGAGTTGACACCTTGAAAATTTCAACACTGAAGCAGGAGGTAATTTTTAAGAAAGAAAGTCTGTGAAGTGACTTTTCCTATATCTACACAATCCACCAGGGAGAGAGAAGACTATTTTCAATTGACACTAACCCCAGTCTTATTTAAGAAGAGAAATTGTACCCTTTTCTATCTTTATCTGACTAAGCCAAACAAGTAAAGCCCTTCCAGTTTCCTCCCCAAGGTTCTCCACTCTCTATGCATCCTTATAGCCCTTTTCTTGTATTATGAACTCGCCTTCCTTGAACATGATGAGAACTGCTCACAGTGTGTCAGATGATATCATCTCTCAGCCTTGCACAATACAATCAATATGTTCCTATTTCTCCTGGAAGCACCTTATGTGATACAGCCCAGGCTGACACTTGCTTTCTTCACTTCTCAAACCTGTTTCATGCCCCAATTCAACATCAAGTCTGCGAACTCTGCAATGAAATTCAACACTTCTTATTCCTATCTGAAGTTCTACAATGTTGGGGCAGGGGGTTCTTTGAGATTTTTTCCACCTGGGGTAACAAGGTTAGAATAAGAAATCAAATTTCCTAGTTTAAACAAGCTGTTAAAAGAAACTGAATTATATTCCTTCTGATACCTGATAATCATAAGCTCCATGCACTAGTCCTGATGAAAGTGTTACTAAAAGGCTTAGCATACCAGACTTTGGATCTTCAGTGATAGTTTTTTAAGCACTTAATTTTCTACTCTTCCTTGTAAGTTCAGTGGTGGAAAGGATTCCAGTTTAGATCTTTCCTCAAAAGGCCATAAAGTACAAGAGAAACCAAAGGACAAGAGAAGGAGACATGCTGGAACTGATTACACACATATATTCTAGGAGCAAAATGACACCAAATGACTGTATGTTAGTGCAGCAGATTTTAGACTGTCACAAGTGCAAACAATTTCCTCTTCCTTTATAACTGCTAGATCACTTCATGAAGTTCACATAAAATAGAGCACTGGCATCTACCTCAAGCACACACCGCAAGACATTCTATTTATTAAAGTAACAACTGTGAAGCTTTTTCAAGAGCATTTTCACTTTTGATGCTGGCTGGTTAAGACATCACCCCACCACCCATGTATTCAAGCTACTTGCACATCAGGCTGGAGCAAAATGAGCAAGATCAACCAAAGGATATGAAGCTTAACATGTTTCCAGCTTAATAATCCTGCACATTTATTTCTGCATGATGGTGCCTGTTAAGACTCCAGTCTTTATAAACAACATTTCATCTCAGATGAGATGAGGAATAAAGACCTGGATATATTGTCACAGCCCTCATCAATCAACTTTCAAAATGCCAAAGACTATATTTAAGGCATTGATTTCTTACAGACTGCTATGTTCCCTAGTTTTTTTCTAAAAAGCAATGTGGCATTAAATTCCTTGAAAATACAAGTGGCATTTCAACCCAGGGTCTTCCCCATTTCAGAAGTATTACACTGCAAGGAATTGTCAGTCTCCTTTCCCTGGATTTGAGGAACTGCTAATTTAAGTCTGTGAACCAAAGGGCTCAATTTTGTTTGAAAGTTAACATGGCCTTGGCTAGAACATCTTTATATGTTGTGTCAAAACTAAATGTACCTCCATTGTCACTTTTGCCAGGCTTAACAGGCTTGCTTTTGATTCTCTGAGCCCTTCCCTTTAATGGGCTAAAAGCTAACTTAGTGGTCTGATCCATATGAGCATATGGGCCTTAAAGCAAAGGCCTGAAGTTGAAGATGCATTTTGGATTTGGTAAGGCCATTTATCTTTTGCTGGCCTAATTCAGTAAGGTGGGCATGTCTGCTGAAAACAGAATTCACAAACAGTCTTGGAAACTCAGGTCGGAAAGCTCCTAGAGGGAAACCATAAATAACAGGAATGGCAATAAACACCTCACTCAGCAGAAACAAACCAAACCAAAGACCAAGCAAAAACACCTCCACAAAATATCCCCTTCATTTGAGTTGACTCTCTGAATGGACACTGCTCAACTGTGACCGGAGCATGGTATGAATCCCAGGCACTTCAAATCTTTCTGCCCAGAGAGGGAAGGAGTTAAGAAAAGTGATTGTGGTGCTTTGCACAGTAGAAACTATGGGTGCTTACAGCAGACATGCACTTCAAGTCTCATTGGAGCCTTGGTTAACAGGATGCTGCACTGCACTGATGTAGTCCCCAGCCAGGCAATGTCTTTCCAAAGTTTCTGGCTCATACCTCATTCATTCCTGGTGATGGAACAGCTCCCTGCACTTGAGACGGTTTTTCCCTTTCTCACCACCTTCAAGGTACCTTGTCCTTAAATTTTCACCAGGCAATGTCAAGACCTTTACAAGCTGTCCCTACCAGAGCCAGCCCTCTCACCTCTAATGAGACAGGTTTAAAGCCATAGGACCTGCCCTCAGCAAGCCCATCCTTCCCTCAGAGTGGAACAAAACCATGCTGATGACTTCTGTACACCACATTCTGCAGAAGGTTTTGCCACTAGTCAACGGGCACATCTGATAAAAACACACTCTGTGTCATAGAAACAAAGTAGTTGCCATAAAGGTCAAAAAGCTACATGGCATCCATAAAAAAAACCTCAAAATCCCTAAAACCCAAAACTGTTGGGCACACGTGGTGACACAAATGACTGAATCACAATTTATGAGTCTTAAATGCATGAGATAAGGTACAACATGCTTGTGTGTAAAAGTGATTTTCTTGTTAGTCTGTCAAATGCACTAGACTTGCTTCTTAGAGGATAATGACTTAACACCTATTCATAATCTTAAATAGTTGAAATATATTGCGAGACACGATGTCATGTACGTATGGCTGCGAAAGTTATTTATTTGCCAAATATTAAGGGATGTATTTCTGGACATCTTAACTACATACTAGAGAAGCCCATTACATTTACTTTTTTGCTGCAAACTGATAAAGAAAGAAAACCAACGACAACAAACCGAAACGAATAAAATCCATACACATATTGTTCTGGAATACTTGTTCAAGATAATGAACTATTCCCATAGGGGAGTTTATAGGTATGAAACAAGCCATATGCTGCAATTTGCTGCATGACAAACCAATTACTGATATTAATGCCTGCCTGGACAAAAGTTGCTTAACTACTGAGAATATAAAAGTAATATTTATTATATTTGAATAAGTGGGGGGGTTTTGCCCCCACAGGTGTGTGCTAGCTTAGATTGAGACATTTTACATTTCATCTCGTATTGTAAAAAGTGTTCTGTTTTCAAAATTATTGGCAGCATGGGATTTCTATGGCAACAAAAGCTACAAATAATAATGCATTTATATTTGTTGTTCGGG
Organism: Corapipo altera; assembly: GCF_003945725.1. Classification (NCBI taxonomy): domain Eukaryota; kingdom Metazoa; phylum Chordata; class Aves; order Passeriformes; family Pipridae; genus Corapipo; species Corapipo altera. The sequence goes on from NW_020884989.1 coordinate 920,488, forward strand.
CAAAGCATGAGAGACTAAGTAACCCGCTTTGAAATACATTTTAAGAACAGTGTATTTAGGAACCACATTTGCCTTTAAGGGTACACAGTAAACTTCAAAAGCACATCCCCTTTGACAATGCTGGAAGTCTAATAAGAAATGCTAAAGATCTTTTCATTCAAAGCTTTTCTGAAAGGAGCTTAGGTAGCTTTCATCTTCCCTTTTGCTTTCACAGAAAGGATAAGCCTAAATTTTGATGTGTGACTAGTAATTTTTGGATACTTACCTTCAGATATTTTGTAAGATATCATTTTTGAGATGTTTAGTACCTTGTGCACAAAAAAATAATCTTTTTTTTAAGGCACTGAAACTAGACACAAAATCATGGGCTCTTTCTGAGAATTTAGCTCTGTTCCCCAGCTTTTACCTATTCTACTTGTCTCCTGTTCCCTGTTACTCACCATCCCCTATCACATGACTCTTGGAAGTCTCTCCCTGCCACCCAAAACACACATCCTCCACGGATAAAGACTTCATGTAGTCTTCATCCTGCTTCATTCCTACTTTTCCCCAGTCATACTTTTAGCGCTGATCAACATTTCCCTTCAAACTCATCTTGTACATCCTCTTTTTTTTTTTTTTTGACAGTGAAGACAACACCTCTTGCCATAAGTAAATTACTCCCTTCCAAAACAAAGCTCATTCAGGTACAAATAACTGTAATTGGTGAAGAAAGGCACCTGAATCAACTACCTGCAATCACATGTTCAATTAATGCTTTCCCCTTGTGCTGGTTTAAAAGTTAACCAGCAGGGGAAATGAACTTAACTCAAAAGAGAGATTGTAAGTCAGAATAACAATTTCATTTTAAGCATTTGTCTGTTTGAATACAGAAACTCCCTGATCACCATGTTGTTTCATGCATTCACATGGATGTTGTATTTGAGCATGTTCATATTTCCACAGATGGGGAATTATCTGCCTGTTTTGATGCTCTTTTTAAAACCAGGGAGAGGGATCCAAATTGCTTTATTAGTATACTATATTTATGTTATCATAACATCAGAAGCAATGAGTTTCATTGTAAATGTGTATTCAGTCCTGTTTGCCTGTCCTGGTTTGGGTTGTTACCTCTGGAGTCTCATTAAAAATCGCACCCAGCCCTTTGGGGAAACAGGGGGGAATGGTTGTTTCCAGCCTCTCACCTCCTTCTTCCCCTTCAGACCTGCTACAACAGTTTTTGAAAATATTGAGTTCCCTTTTGATGTTAAGGATAGCATAATGTTATTGTTAGTGTTGCTATGTCTGCTCTGTACTGTGTACACCATGTTTAGGGTCAGAACAGGGCCTTCTAGGGAGGTTGTTTGGACGCCTGCCCTGGGAGCAGATAATGCTGAGTGGCACGGGAAGTGGGAGGACATCGGCCAGTATTTGGAGAAGTTTTCTCCTCCAATGATCTGGAAATTCACCCCTGAACAACTGCAGGATCCAGTTAGCATGATAAGACTGGTGAAGGGGAAATGCTCTGGCAGCTCCAGAGATGGCCAACTCACAGCAACCTGCTGGGCCCTGGCCACTGCCTACCGGACACTACTTGACATGGTACAGCACTGTCAGGGGGAGGAGAGAAGGAGCAAATCCACAGGCACCACGTCCACCCAAACCACAGCTGAGTCAGAGGGAGAAAGAAATGAATCAACTGGCACCGTGTCCACACAAACCATCGAGGAGCCAGAAGAACAACCAAAACCAATAGCAGTCGCCCCTGTCCAGAAAAGGAAATCAAAGACTAAATCAGTCCGTATAGCAAATGATGATGAAGAGGCAGGACCTTCACATCCACCGGAGGAGACAGAGCCAGAAATAATCAGTCGGTCCCTATCCCTGGGTGAGCTACGTGAGCTCCGGAGAGAGTTCACACGACAGGCAAATGAGTCCATTCTGACCTGGCTGCTCCGAATCTGGGATGCCGCAGCTAACGATACAATTCTAGATGGGAGTGAAGCCAGACAGCTGGGATCCCTGTCTCGAGGCGTAGTCATTGATCAAGGGATTGGAAGGAGGCAGGAAACTCTCAGCCTCTGGCGGCGATTGTTGTCCAGCGTGAGGGAGAGATACCTTTGTAAGGTGGACCTCCACGTACAGCAAGGACAGTGGAACACGATGGAACAAGGTATCCGGTGCTTAAGGGAATTAGCTGTACTGGAAATAATCTTTTCAGAGGATGAAAGATTCCCTAAAAGTCCAGATGGTGTACAGTGCACATCCCAGATGTGGTTGAAGTTTGCACGACTTGGGCCAGAAATGTATTCCCGTTACCTAGCAACGCTGCAATGGAGGGAGGGAGAGGACAAGGTGGGTGCGTTGGTCAGTAAACTCAGGATTTATGAAGACACTGTCACCGCCCCATTACGAGCCCACGTCTCTTCTGTGGAAACCAAACTGGCTGAACATGTCCGAAGCCTGGAAGAGAAGATTGAAGAGGGACACCAGAAACTAAGAGAAGAAATTAAGGAAGGGATCTTCCATATCGCACCAGGACAAACAAGAGTCTCTGCTATTAGGAGCCAGCGTCCCCCAGCTAAGGAGAGAGAGCACACTCCACGTGGCAATCTATGGTTTTACCTCCGTGAGCATGGAGAAGATATGAGGAAGTGGGATGGGAAACCCACCTCTTCCTTAGCAGCCCGGGTACGTGAACTGAAAAGAGGGACAAGTGCCACAAGGAACTCTTCAAGGGTAAATGCTGCTCCAGTCTCTCGTGGGCAAGACTCCAGATGGTACAGGAATGATGATACGTCCGATCCTCTTGAAGGGACCTCCAGGTCATATTTACAAGAAGAGCACAATGAGTACCATGACCAGGACTAGGGGTGCCCTGCCTCTAGCCAGGTAGAGGAGAGGGACAATCGAGTCTATTGGACAGTGTGGATTCGGTGGCCTGGCACATCAGAGCCACAAAGATATAAGGCCTTAGTGGACACCGGCGCACAATGTACTTTAATACCGTCAAGACATGTAGGGGCAGAATCCATCTCCATTTCTGGGGTAACAGGGGGATCCCAACAGCTGACTGTATTGGAAGCTGAAGTGAGCCTGACTGGGAAGGAATGGCACAGACACCCCATCGTGACTGGCCCAGAGGCCCCGTGCATCCTTGGCATAGATTACCTGAGGAGTGGGTATTTCAAAGACCCAAAAGGACTTCGTTGGGCTTTTGGCATAGCTACTGTGGAGACAGAGGAAATTAGACAGTTGAACACCTTGCCTGGTCTCTCAGAAGACCCCTCTGCTGTGGGACTGCTGAAGGTTGAAGAACAATTGGTACCGATAGCCACAGCAACAGTGCACCGTCGGCAATACCGCACCGACCGAGACTCTGTGACCCCTATACATAAGATGATCCGTGACCTGGAGACCCAGGGGGTGGTCAGCAAGACTCGCTCACCCTTTAATAGCCCTATATGGCCAGTGCGTAAGTCCAGCGGAGAGTGGAGGTTGACGGTGGATTACCGTGGACTCAATGAAGTCACACCACCCCTGAGTGCTGCTGTGCCGGACATGCTGGAGCTCCAGTACGAGCTGGAGTCCAAGGCAGCCAAGTGGTACGCCACCATTGACATTGCAAATGCCTTTTTCTCCATTCCTTTGGCAGCGGAGTGCAGGCCACAATTTGCTTTCACCTGGAGAGGTGTGCAGTACACCTGGAATCGACTGCCTCAGGGGTGGAAACACAGTCCCAGCATTTGCCATGGACTGATCCAGACTGCACTGGAAAAGGGCGAGGCTCCACAACATCTACAGTACATTGACGACATCATTGTATGGGGGAACACAGCGGGGGAAGTCTTCGAGAAAGGAGAGAAGATAATCCAGGTTCTCCTAAGAGCTGGTTTTGCCATTAAACGGAGTAAGGTCAAGGGACCTGCTCAGGAAATTCAGTTCCTAGGAGTGAAGTGGCAAGATGGACGCCGCCTAATTCCAATGGAGGTGATTAACAAAATAGCAGCCATGTCCCCACCAACCAGCAAGAAGGAAACACAGGCTTTCCTAGGCGGCGTGGGCTTTTGGAGGATGCATATCCCCGAGTACAGCCAGATTGTAAGCCCTCTCTACCTTGTGACACGGAAGAAAAATGATTTCCAGTGGGGCCCTGAACAACAACAAGCCTTTGAACAAATTAAACAGGAGATTGCCCATGCGGTAGCCCTTGGGCCAGTAAGGACAGGACAGGACGTGAAGAACATGCTCTACACTGCAGCCGGGAAGAATGGCCTTTCTTGGAGCCTCTGGCAGAAGGTGCCTGGGGAGACCCGAGGACGACCGCTGGGATTCTGGAGTCGGGGATACAAAGGATCTGAAGCCAGCTATACACCAACTGAGAAAGAGATCCTGGCTGCTTATGAAGGAGTTCGAGCTGCCTCAGAAGTGATCGGCACCGAAGCGCAGCTCCTCCTGGCACCCCGACTACCGGTGCTGGGTTGGATGTTCAAGGCAAGAGTTCCTTCTACACATCACGCCACTGATGCCACATGGAGTAAGTGGATCGCTCTGATCACACAGCGAACCCGGATAGGGAATCCTAATCGCCCTGGGATCCTGGAAATTATCACCAATTGGCCCGAAGGTGAGAGTTTTGGACTATCCTCTGAAGAAGAAGAGGAGCAGGTGACACGGGCTGAGGAGGCCCCACCATATGACAAGCTACCAGCAGATGAAAGGCGATATGCACTCTTCACGGATGGCTCCTGTCGCATTGTAGGGACAAACCGAAAATGGAAGGCAGCCGTATGGAGTCCCACACGGCGAGTTGCAGAAGCGACTGAAGGACAAGGTGGGTCAAGTCAGTTTGCAGAGCTTAAAGCCGTTCAGTTGGCTTTAGATATAGCTGAACGAGAGAAATGGCCAAGACTCTATCTGTACACTGACTCATGGATGGTGGCCAATGCTCTGTGGGGATGGCTGGAGCGATGGAAAAAGGCCAACTGGCAGCGCCAAGGGAAACCCATCTGGGCGGCAGAGATGTGGCAGGACATCGCTGGCCGGGTAGAGAAGCTGAGTGTGAAAGTCGGTCATGTAGATGCTCATGTACGCAAGAATCGGGCTAATGAGGAGCATCGTAACAACGAGCAGGCGGACCGAGCTGCCAGGATTAAAGTCTCTCAGGTAGATCTGGATTGGCAGCACAAAGGAGAATTATTTCTGGCTCGATGGGCCCATGACGCCTCCGGTCACCAGGGGAGAGATGCAACATACAAATGGGCTCGTGACCGAGGGGTGGACTTAACCAAGGACATTGTCTCACAGGTCATCCATGACTGTGAGACATGTGCTGCCATCAAGCAGGCCAAGCGGGTGAAGCCTCTATGGTATGGTGGACGGTGGTCGAAGTACAGGTATGGGGAAGCCTGGCAAGTTGACTACATCACGCTCCCCAGAACCCGCCAAGGCAAGTGCTTCGTACTGACCATGGTAGAAGGAAGTACTGGATGGTTGGAGACATATCCCGTGCCTCATGCCACTGCCCGGAATACCATCCTGGGCCTCGAAAAACAAGTCCTGTGGCGACACGGCACCCCGGAGAGAATTGAGTCTGATAATGGGACCCATTTCAAGAATGGCCTCATAGACACCTGGGCCAAAGAGCACGGCATTGAGTGGGTGTATCATATCCCCTACCATGCACCAGCGGCTGGAAAAGTTGAGCGGTGCAACGGACTGCTGAAAACCACCCTGAAGGCACTGTGTGGGAAGACTTTCAAACACTGGGAGCTGCATTTAGCAAAGGCCACCTGGTTGGTCAACACCCGAGGCTCCATCAATCGAGCTGGCCCTGCCCAATCAGAACCTTTGCATACTGTAGATGGAGATAAAGTCCCCGTGGTGCATATGAGAGGAATGTTAGGGAAGACTGTTTGGATTAGTCCCACCTCAAGCAAAGGCAAACCCATCCGAGGGATTGTTTTTGCTCAAGGACCTGGTTCCACCTGGTGGGTAATGCAAAAAGAAGGGGACCTAATTTTGAGTGAGAATGGTCTGTAATGTTTCATTGTATATATGTATATATATAAGTGTATATAGTTTTAAGGAGACATAGTTTCTAAGGGGGTTAATTTGGGCATGACATGGATGGCATAGAATAAGGGGTGGATAATGTCCTAGTTAGAACAGCTGGGACCGATTCATCATTGGATGGGTGTA
>NW_020884989.1:927067-1000091 GCF_003945725.1 Corapipo altera
TACACCCATCCAATGATGAATCGGTCCCAGCTGTTCTAACTAGGACACCCCTTCAAGGAAACACTTGGGTAAATGTATTTCCTCTTGAGAGAGAACAGTCACACCAACCTGGAAGCCACACAGATTCTACATTTAGGAGCAAATATGGATCCAGACAACACATTGCAAAGAAATTCTGGATAAAGTGGGAAATGGGATGGAGAGTGAAGCTATACTGTTTTGCTCCCTGAAGTTAAGGAATGCACAAATGTGTCTACTCAGATCTGCAGTAACTACTGTTATGCAGGCACTCCTTTTTTTCCTCAGCTTATTCTCTTTCCTGTTAAGAACCATTGTAATTCAGATTGTGTGCCAATTACAAACCATCACACTCAATTATGAGTTATTGAGGACCAATAAATTTACAGAAGTACTTCTGAGTTTTGACAGAATCCAGGAAACCTTTTTTCTGGTAACACAGACAATGAACAAAAGATATTTGCCCTGGGACATTTTGCCAAGGAAAGACTAAAAAAACGCTCCTGGCTGCAGGCAGTGAGAGTGTAGCACACTGTATAGTAGGACTATACACTGAGTATAGTCAGTGATAGTCTGAAAAGTGAACATACCTCAGACAAATGGTAGGGTATCAGGGACTGAAGCTCACCAACAGTTTGTAGGGAAGTTAAAACATCAGTCACTTGATAAGTCTGTTATCAGAAGAAACACTTTAAAGGTTACACTGTTAAAGGAAGGAAAAGGGAAATACTGGCTACCAAAATGAGGATTAAAGAATTTACTGTCCCAGGTCATGCACACATTATGCTTTTCATAATACCCTTTATTTTCTCTTTCATTTTTACCCTTTACTAGCGGCCAAAGCTTTGTGTACATGTCAAAACTAAATCACTGCTGACAAATGGGTGATGCCAAATGGGATTTCCTTTGTCTACATTTGTAACGAGAGACATACCCTGCTCTAGTTCAGCTGCACCCCTCGTTGTCAACAACTGTCACTGCTGGTTCGATTTAGTTCATCGAGCAGATCCCAAACAATTTGGAAAGAACAATTTAAGCCAACTGGGTCCCACCCAGCTGCTCCAGAACACACATGCAGAACAGCCAGTGCAATTTAAAAATTATTAGTGAATGAACACTAAAATCCAGCAGATCTGGCAGAGGGATTGAAAGCATCTGAAGTTACTTAAATGTTGCGGCCGAAAAAAAAAAAACCCACATCTGACTTATCAGTTCCCTGCATTGCAGAGTCGCCCATTTCTCCATCACTTTGTCAGAGGAGTCTGTTGTAAAGAAGCTAGTGATAATATCAGTATCATAATTTTATTTATTTTAGATGAAAAATAAGCACAAGCTTTACAAACTGGAAGAAAACCACCATAGCTAATTCGAAAGGGACTCTGCCACTTGCCCTATAGAAGGCAAGCCCAATTAATGCAGATTGTACTGGTGGAGTCTACAATGACTTTAAATCATGTCTATATTCCCTCTCTCACTTTAAAAGCCAAAAGAATTACAGTCTGCTTGGATTAACGCAGCACACTGTCATTAGGCTGGCAATTAAATCCCATTTCTGAGATTGTGTGATCTGAGTCATCAACATCTGCAAATATCTTTACATCTTGTGTAATAGCTGGCCTCAGATCTTGATATACCAAAATAAAAGGCCATTTTAATGGCTCCCATATTACTTTGGACTGAAAACTTCATGATGACAGCAGCTTCTCAAAACAGCCCATAAACCAAATTTATTATTCATTTTGTCATGTGGGGTTTTCTTAACTCTAAGCCAATAGAGCAACAACAAATCAAGGTCAGTGTTTATACTGCATGAATAAAAATTAACCACGTGTTCAAAATTTTTTTACTCTGTAAGGTATTTGGTCTCAATAACTTTTGACATATGCAGCATTCACCAATTCTTCTACACATCTGGGAGTATCTGAGAAAACACTCTCAAACAACATCTCCTCTCACGCCAGCCTGTCTTGACTTAAAAAAAAAAAAAACCACACAAAAAAACTGTCAGCCATTCTACTGCTTTCAGCATCAGTAATCACATATGAGAAAGACAGTTCAATTGCAGGATGCTCATCCCAGGAATTAATTTAATCCCAAACAGTATAATTCAATATTTAAACAGACCAGTGATTTCCAAATGATGGTTTATTGGTAAAAGCAACAGCACAGGAAGACCTTTTTGCCACACAGATCAGAAACGAGACAGCATGTTATGGGCTTTGAAAAGAAGCCTAGCTCTACAAATCCATTGAAGTACTATCTTCTCCAGCCATAGATGTTTAGATTACTGTTTCTTTCCTTAAATCAGAGCCTAACCATAAGACATAATAAAATGTATACTATGCTACCTTTAAAAATGTCAGTAATCTTTCACTTCTTCAAGAGTTTCTTGCAGCACTTGCCACACTAGAAGAACAGCCACTGTTTATAGCCAGGAATCACAGGGCATGACCAATAAACACACAACCCAACAGCAACCACAACGAAAAGCTGGAAACTTTGCTTGAAGTGCACACGTACAAAGTTTCTCTATGGAGGCTGCTTTGAAGCAGACTGCTGCAAGTGACCCACAGCCACTCAGAGCAAGCACCTGCACCCCCAGCATGCAGCCCCAAGCCCTTCCCCATCACAAGAGGACACACGACAGCACCTCCTTAATCCGCTTCACGAGCGCGTTCTGATCGAAGGCGACAGCTTCTGCGCACTGGTGAAGGTGATCCTGGTACCGGAGACACAGCTGCAGCACCTGCTGGGGGTCCAGCTTTTCCAGCTTGGTGTTGGTTGGAGAGGTCTGTCCACTGAGGAGTCCTACAAAGCAAAGGGAGGACCAGAATTAATCTGACTGTTCAGATTAAGTTCAGCTGCGATCCAAGAGACAGCTGAGCAACCCCAGAAGAAAAGATTTATGAGGGGTAGTGAAAAACTAATTCAGAATAATTTATGGATGTTTCCAATTTATAGCAGTGCAAAGAACAGTTTGCCATACAGCCTCCTTGACAGAAACTAAACAGACTCTAAGTGCAGGTCCATAATGCCCATCAGCTTGGTTTTCAGGGATACATGAGTCCTGTTTTTTCTCCTCCACAAGCAATCCTAAACTGTGAAAAATGAGTCTTCCCCTAATTTATGTATGCCAGAAGAGGAAGGAGTTGAGATCTGCATTTCCATAAGGGCACTGGACACAAACTATTTTCATAGAATCACACTGTCAAAACTAGAGCTCTAAAAATTCACTGTTCCCCCAAAACAAACCTGAATGAAAAAATGATCCACCTTAAGTTAATTTATTAGGTGAAATGTCTGTATTTTGTCCATCTTGCCTTTTTTAAAGCTTCAGAACTCTTTCACCTTCTAAGATTTTTCTTTACAATCTCAAAGACTAACAATGAACTTTTTTGTTTGTTTGTTTAATATGGAATTAAGATCCTTACCTACTTGCATGACCAGGTTCCACAAAAAGGCATTCAACTTAAAAGTGGGACACTGGTAATATCCAGAGGAGCAGAATTATTCAGAGAAATTTCTCCTGCCCATTGATTGTTGCCTACATAGTGCATCTTGAGAATGTCTGCTGAGCTCAACCACGTGTGTGCCATACTGACTGCTTTCCCCACAGCTGCTGAAAAAAAATGATGCTAAGCTCTAAGGCCATCCTTTTTTTTTTTTACTACTTCATTTAGTTACTTTCATTTCATTTTTCTTCAGCATTAGCACAACCTTTTTCTTGTTGGGACACCATCTGTAACAAACTGCACATACACACAAATATGCTTTTCCCAAAACATCCATCAAGCTATGTAAACTGAATCCATTGACTGCATGCATGTGCCCTCTAGGACTCTCATTTTACAGACCCACAGCAAATGTAAGCAAGTATTAAACTAAGCAATTAAAAAGTAATAAATGCCAGTTATTTGGATTGGAAAAGTTCTTCCAAGAATGTACCTCAGTGGGAAATGGAAAGTATTTTGAATGACCCCCTTGACTATTGGAGGCTACAACTGGTGACATCAAGTTCTAGCTAAAACCCAAGAACAATACAGAAACCAAGATGTAAGTCAGAAGTATCTTATGAATAGGAGAAAGTTAAAACTCTTTGAAAACATTTGAAGACAAAAATGAAAAAAAAAAACAACTAGTGCAGCAACTTCATCGGATACAATGAAGTAGGTTTACTTTTCATCAACACTTAACATCTTATTCTCTCAGGATGCTCAGATACCCTCTGCACAAAATCTTAAGATGAAAAAAAGAAAAAAAGGTAATTTTGTTTTACTAACTTGTCCACTACAACTGTGCTGCCTCAGTCAAGAGGTCAGGAGAGTAAACAGACACTTCACCATTTAGTCTCAAACCCATGTATGAGCAACAGTCAAATTATTTTTTATGTTTTGAAAAGAATAATCTCAAACAAAATCTTGGGTTCATCAATATCAGTTGCAAATCTTTCCAGTCTACTTTCAGCTAAAGTAAAAAGCTTTGATGGGAACAAACCCACTGAAGGAATTAAGACTTTTAAAAAATGTTTATGTTTTGTGTTCTAGTACTTCCTCATTTCATTAATTGTGATCTTCTATAATATGTTGTCAGGATGAATGTCCAAATAATGTTGTCAGCTTTTAATATGCTGCATGTTCACATAGGAATGAAGAGTTCACCATACACCTGAGGCAGTTATCTTGTTTCAGCACTGAGCAAATATGTGATGCTATCAACTAACTAATTTTCTTTTATAACTAATCTCTCACCAACTTCAAGAGGAAGAAGAAAATTAAACACTGTTTAGGAGATTTAATTAACTCAAAGTATGTACTTAGGCCAACTTATGCTGCTTGTGAGAATTTTGAAGAGGAATAGGCCAAGGACTATAAAATGAGCTAAGAAAGAACATGCTACTTAAACTTATGTACTTAAAACCTTTACACGTTACATAACGCTAAAAGAAAAATTAATAAACTGTAAGAAGCCTCTAATTCCTTATCCAGAAAAACACAAGCTCAAGTGAAGGGAGACATTCCCTATTCAGCTGGAATTCCTTCGTAAGAAGGCAGAGGTGGAAATACAATCCAGTACAAATGTTTGGACTAGCAGTAAAAAACAAACATCATGCTGCTTAAAGATAGACTATGGTATTATTTTGGGAGATGCAGTAAGAAGAAACCAAAGTAACTAGCTTCTCCAAAGACCTCTGGGGTCATACTGACAATGCCAGAGAACAGTTTAGCTTGGTTTCAAATTGAAAGAAAGGAAAAAGTACACCAAACAGCAAAAAAAAAAAAAAGGCACAAAAAATTTCTGCAGCCTAGCAGAAAATTCCTCTAGTCAAAAAGTCGATCCACCATTTTTTGTTGTTCACTGTAACTACTTACTACCCATGCTATAAGCACTAACATTTCTTAACTAACATTCCCCTCCCCTCCACTCTTGTGAGATCCCAGCTGGAGCACTGCATGCAGCTCTGGGGTCCCCAGCACAAGACAGACGTGGATCTGCTGAAGGGAGCTCAGATGAGTGCCACAAAAATGGTCAGAGGGCTGGAGCACCTCTGCTGTGAGGAAAGACTGGGAGAGTTGGGATTGTTCAGCCTGAAAAACAGAAACCTCCAGGGAGACCTTCAATATTTAAAGGGGGTTTGTGAAAAAGAGAGAGAGGGACTTTTTACCAGGGCCTGGAAGTGACAGGACAAGGGACAGTAGTTTGAAACTGGAAGAAATTTAGATTGGACATAAGGAAGACATTTTTTCCAGTGAGAGTGTTGAGGCACTGGAACAGAGAAGTTGGATGTCCAGTCCCTGAAACTGTTCAAGGTAAGGTTGGATGGGGCTTTGAGCAACCTATCTAGTGAAAGATAGTGAAAGATGTTCCTGCCTGTGACAGGATGGTTGGACTAGATGATCTTCAAAGGTCCCCTCCAACCAAAACAATTCTATGATTTTATTAATTCGCTGTACTTTATTTTTTAGCAAGCCAGGAGCTTTACTCCAAAAGAGCAGATGGTAACAGTAAGTCAGCTTGAAACCCGATGCAAGAGAGAGTGCAACCACTCAAATCCCAGTGGGGTTTTACCAGGGAAACCCAGGGGGTAGAAACGGATGCAAGGCTGGAAAGGACCTCTAGTGCCACAGAATCCAGATCTCTTCCCTTCCTCCTCTGCTCAGCAGCAGGCAGTGAGCCCAAACAGATTTAATGCAATGCCTCCTCCATGAGCTCTGCACTTAAGAGACAGCAGTGTACTTCCCTATGCCAATGAAAAACTTGAAACCCACAGGAAAAATCCTGACCTAAAAGCAAGACACAGAAAACAGAAGGGAGTTGAAAAGGGTGTTGATGGTGTCCTTTCTTCCTATATTAACAGAAAGTTGAGGAGATAGATCTAAGAGGCTCTAGGAATTCAGCACTGAGAAAACTTGATTTTTAGAGGAGAGAGATGGCCAGCACTGCAAACCTTATTTACATGATAATAATATAATGTATTATTAAACAACTGTCCTCTTGAAGATCATCGCGTTCTTCTTCAAGCATTTACCCACATTTTGAGCTCTCCACTGAACAGGGCCATCCCTCAGTGACTGCTTTACAAGCGGCCTGTAAGAGGATATGAGATCACATCTGTTGCAACAAAATATTTATTAGGAGGAGAAACAGAGGCCACTGAATGGTCCGGGCTCGCTCCTGGAACATGCAGAACTGGAACCTGGTCACCAGCACATCTCAGAGCAACTAACCATTGAGGTACTACCTCCTCTTCACGGAGGAAAGGGTGTTCCTGTGATTTCTTCTGGGTGATTATCAATCCCTGGCCCTCAAAAGCACAGTTCTGCTCTTAAATGAAAAGAAAACAGCATCTAAAGCTTTTATTTCTTATTAAATGGAATACTCATTTTTCAAGCTGTTGGGTTTCTTCCAAAGAAGGAAGTACACCAGGAATCATCTCTGCACTGTCTGAAACCTTGAGAAGAGGCTGCTTGGAACATGAGTGATACAACATACCCCAACTTGATAAGGAAAGGCAGCATGGGGGGCTGTCGTAGCTTGGAGAAAACAAAAATGGGGACATGGGAGAAGAACTACTGTAGAGCTTTAGTGCATGAACAAAAAATATTTTGGCCAAACATGTACAGTCCTGGCTATCAAATTACTCCATAAAACAAATAAGATGACAGACCACCTTATGTGTCTGCCACAATGAAAAGAAGTCAAAATCTTCCACTTACTCTGGATACATCTGATCAGTAAACAGCAAGCTGATGGACGTGACAAACAGCAGCCGGGACAAAGACAGATTCACATTTCTAAAGCACAGTGGTGCTTTAGAAAAAAATAATACAGCAAGTATGTCATGCATAGAGAAATATCATATATCACTACAAAGCTAGCTGACCCACAGACTTGACAAATCTGTTATTGTTTCCATATTCCTTGGCAAAGCAGAGGCATGTTAAAACCATTTTCCTCCTACTTAGTTATCTCCTTGTTGGTTCCAGGTCAACATACACTTCCAACAAATCACATCCTACCGAGCAGAAGAAAGCTGTTAGTTTAAAAAGCATTTTTATGACTAGAAGTGAAATTCTTGAAAAAAAGCTCTTCATGCAATACTGATTCTATATATAGAGAGAACATAGTACCCTACCATAGTTATGTTCTGCTACTTTAATGAGCAATCCTAACAACTCCTTGAGCACTTTCCAACCTGAAAAGTATTAATATTTCTTTTTGACTTCTGTATTTCCACTTATCAATCCCCTTTTCAATCAGTAACAGCAGGCATTACAAAATAGGTCCAGAGTTGTTAATTTATTATTACAGACAGCAAAGCACATGATGATATGGTCTCTAGTTTTAAGGCCAGAAAGGGTTGCTGTCATCAACTAAACAATCTTTCTGTGGAATAAGAGAGGACTTTTAAAGTTACACTTTCTTAAATCAGACCAGAAGTCTACATTGCTCAGAATACTGCTTCCAACATCTGACAACAGTGGACATTTAGGAAAAAAAACATCTTTATCAGTTCTTCTTCTCCCTCTTCTGCAACCTTCCTGCCTCTCACAGTTATTTCAGACTCAAAATATTGTGCTCAATGGATACTTGAATTTCACTAATACTTTTTGAAAAGTATATATTTATCTCCACAATATCCTGTGGCAATAAGTATGACGCTTATTTCCATAGCATGAAAAGAACTTTTCTCACTTGCTTTACACTTGCTACTCTGTAATTGTGCTATAACACAACAGAAATCTGTGGAACAGGGTGAACTTTATCCCACTGTCTTTCCAAGCTCAAGAACCCCATTGATCAGGCTCCTCTCCCACAGACGACTTAATTTCTCTGATTACTTCTGTAATACTTTCAAATGCCTCTAACCTGAGTCCTGACTTCCCTCTTTAAAAGCCAAGTCAATTCTTCTACAGCATATAATGGTCACACCTCTAACAGTCCAATTGCTTTTGTAATGCTACCCCTTTGCAGGACCTGTTGAATCATCGACACCCTTTTTAAGAGCATGCATTATGGTGTGCTGCAGTCCGAAAGGGGAGGATGGGACCATGGCACAGCACAGGTCCGGGACACGCGGGTGGGATGGAGGTGGAATGCTTTAATCACGCGTACACCCGGTCTTTTATCAGCTCGGGAGGGGAAAGGGCCAGAACATAGGGCGAAGCATTAGACAGACAAGCGGGGGGGGACAAACCATGGATAGGATAGGGACATGGGCAAAATAGGGAGGAACCGGGGAGAGAAGGGGCGAATGGAGGCTGTCCCCTCTCTGCAGCTTCTCCAGCCAATCGGCAGAGAAACAGAGGAGCAGGGAGGCGAACAGGCCGGGACATGCCCGGGAAATATAAATTCTGGGGAAGCATACAATGTGTATATACATAACTGTAAAGTCTGTATCATAAAGTCCTTTCAATCACTGTACATCTTTTTCCACTTCTGAGATTTTCCCCATTCTGATTCCTGATCCTTCACAATGGTGTATTGCACATTATGGTGTATTGCACACTCTTCTCCCAAGATCAAGGTTAAGTAAAGTAACACATTACACACCACGAGTAGCAATGGCTTGTCAGCTTTACAGAGGCGTTTCCTGTTTCTGGTACCTGTTTCTGAAGGCTTATTACTGTGTACATTACCATTTTTTCTAAAACCTCTTCTGTGAACACTTCTCATTCATCCTTGTAAAGAATGAAGCTTTTTTGAAAGTCTCCTCTTAGGACAATCCCACAGACTCTTCAGCAAGCTTCTAGAGAACCTAAAAAGCTTTTATTAAATATACAAAAGTTAAAAGCTGTTTTGAAGGTATTTCTGTTCTGGCTTTCTGATGACTTCCCATTTAACCTGCTAGAGTTTGTAATCTGTTGCTCTCCTAATACAAGTTTCTTTTTGCCTGTTTTTTGTCTGTTTTGGTTTCGTGGGGTTTTTTTTGGTTTTTTGCGTTTTGGTGTATGGATATCTTTTTGCCTACAGGTCCCTTCACACTGCTTTAACTACACTGTTTCTGCCTCTCCCATCCTTCAAAACCACTTGTGCTGCCTGAAACTTATTTCAATTGTTCCCAGCTTCTCCTCATGCTCCCCTCATTTTTTATGATACTCCTCTTCATAAAATTAATCCAAGATAGTAAAACTTTTGCAGCTTTTCTATTCCTCATTGAATTTGAGTAGACTACAGTTACTAGAGTACACACTAATATACAGTTATACACTATATATAATAGAGTAATTTAATTTACCCTCACTAAGACAACATTGGCTTAAGCTTAAAAAGAATTAGTGTTTTTCAAGCCTCCAGAAATTTTTCTGTGTTCGAAATCAACCCCACAACTTCCCTCATTAAGCACTTCTAAAGCTCTAAGGTAGAAGATACCCAGTCTGGTCAGCTTCTCAATTAAAGTCTGGCCTCATTGGCCACAGATTAACTATTACAGTTGCCTTCCCTGTTGCTATTTGCATGGGAAGATTGTTTTGCCAGTACTTTCAAGATTCTTAAGTACCACAAGAAACAGAAAAAACAGATGACATTACATCCCTAAAGACAGTCTTGTTTCTTGACCATTGCTGCTTGCACATGTTTGGACGCAGCAATTTGCCATTAGCTGAAATAGTGAGCTCATTTCCATATATGCTCCATGCAGGAGCACTTTAATATACCTACTGAAAAGAAATAATTGCACATCTATGTGCAGCAGAATACAAGGTATTAAAATATTTGCAAACAGATAATGTAATCAGATTTACAGGGCTCTTACTGACTAAATGCTTTGAATACTAATTGCATGCTATCTCTCTCATTCTTGAAGACTAAGAAAAGACTAGATTTTCAGCAAAGCCTGAAGAATCAGAACAGCTTTTTTGAGGGTTGTTTTGTTTTGTCATAGGTTTTCTGCTGGTTTGTTTTTTGTTTGTCTGGTGGGGGGGGGGGGGTGTTGGTTGGTTGGTTGGTTGTTTTCAATAACACCTGAGTTCAGAAACATCAATACACTCAAATTTGAAAACCCAAGCTGCCCTTAGGAAAAGGGCATATTAGGAGAAAAAAAAATAAAGAAAATAAAAAATAAAATAAAAATAAAATCATTACTATTCACACAGAAATCTTTAAGCTGAAATGTGGATAACCACACGATCTCTTTTACAGACCAGTTTATTTTCTAAAAACCTCATTGATAAAATACCTCGTAATAAAATACGTATTCTCCCTAAAAAAACAGAAGTTGGCTTTGTCGCCTGTGTATTTTCAATTCCTTTGAACTTTAATGGGGTAACACAATGACTGTAGGCAAACTGAATAGCTATTGTATGAGCAAAGAACACATTTGTATTGTTGCAAGGAATGTTGGCTGTAACAGCAGATTTTCTCTCTACTTTGGAGTCGGTACCATGTGATCATTTACTTCTGCATGGGTGACAGATGGGCTGAAGACTCTCATCTTGTCATATCGTTTAACAGGCAACTTTTCTGACCATAGAACTCAAATATGCCCTCTATATGAATATTCCACCTGCACCTCTAAAAGCCCTGTGAGGTATGGCCTGTAAGACATATAAATCACCTCCCCTTTTATTCTTCCACTATGTGTCTTAAAAAACAAACATTAAGAGGATTCAAGACATTTAGGTTTCTATAAAAACACAGTTTGCTACAATTCTAAGACAAAACCCCCACACTCTTACAGATTTCCACCTATCAAGGTCACATAACTTACATTAGAAGAACCTCTGATTCAGAGGGGGGGTTGTTGTTATTGTTATTGTAATTTACACTAAACAAGTATTTGTTTGTGATACTTCTGCTTTCCTACTGAGTCTCATTTTTGCTTAGGACCATATTCTGAAAAGATTTCTCTATATCATTAAAGCTTTCTCCTGTCACATGGGGATGACTATACATAACCAATAAAGTGCACACAATTTTTTGCACCATTGAAGCTTGCAGCTTTTCTCATCCATACAGCAGTTAGCACTATGAAGCCAAATCATGACCAGAACTTTGAAGACTGCTGCAAAACACACGTCTCAGTAATGCAAAAAATTTCTAAATTAAAATTTTCATTTAAAAAGAAGTAAAACTGAAAGAAATCAGAAATGCTACTTCATTTAAATTGTTAGAAAGCTGAATGTACAAAAGGAGAAAATAGTGCACCATCTGCATGTGCTGAGAGTTAAGTCTGCAGTCACTTAGATATGCCTCTGGAAGCACAAAACTGCCCAAAAACTTCAAAACGTTGCTAGAGGTTGTCATAAAATTGGAAGCTTCTTTTGAAGCTTCATGTAGGGAAAAAGGTACACAGTACACGCTGACATAAAGCACACAACTGCACTTCGTCAACTAAAAGCAGCCAAGATCCTATTCAGTCCATCTCCCCACTGATTTTTCACTTCTAGAGAGCAGAAGTAATATGGAAAAGAAGCATTTTTGACTACACAGTTGCAATATTGCATGGTCAACTTCCTGCAGCAGACTTCAAAATATAAAAATAGACATGAGGCATGAAAAAAAGGATGGGGTAATTCACAGGGAAATGAGAGATGATGCTCTTGTGTTATGCAAATAAATTGTATTTACTCTGTAACAACTTTTTCTTTAAAAATCACACCAAGAGAGACCCAAGACCTACCATCATCTGATTATACAAGCACATCATATCCACAGGCTACAACTGACCCTGTTATTCTGAGTAGTCTGAAAACCCAAAAGCCAAAAGACTAACATCATCTAAAAAGATGAAGAATTGAAACACCAAGAGATTAGATGATTTATCTGAGACCACATGGAAACTGCTGTTCCTTGGTCTAACGATTTCACTGCTAGAACATCCCTCCCCTTCTCTTGCCCTCAAATACCAAACGCCAGCGGGGCAGGCAGCAGCAGAGCCTGCTTTTCTACAGCACCATAAGGGTTGAGCACTGAGCATTGACACAATCTCTCCCACATAGATTCTCAGACATCTAATAAACGTTCATAAAAACCAGAGCTTAATCAACAGCTTCTTCCTTCTGACTCCCAAATTCATGCTCCATGGAAGGGAAGATCCAACTTCCACCTTCCTCATCACACACCTAACCACAGCGCTTGCACAGAAAATTATTCACCTCACTAAAACCACAGAGAACTAATACAGTGGTTTTCTTTTTCCTCTTGGGTAGCAAAACAAATCAGAGCACCAGAGCAAATACCAGAGTTAGTCCCAGGAGAGGAGACAGGAGAGAGGGAAGAAAGGACAGAGGGAGACTTCTTTGTTTTAGCAGCAGCAAGATGTCACTTCAATTATTTTATGCATGCAAAGCATTGAGTGACTCTCAACTTTACCTGTCCGCCCATCCTCCTTGACATAATGGAATCTTAACTATCTTTTGTATCTCTCTCTCTCACTGCAAAGCTTGGCTGAGATTTGCTAGCAGTTGCAACATTTTCTAGGCTGTGGATGAAAGTGAAAAGGGACAGTAGGATCAAATAAACTCAATTTCTTTTAAACAAAATTTTTAAAAAATCTACAACTTAACACTCATGTAGTTGTTTCTATTATTAGTAATAAAGATTAGCCTCACAGCAATCTTTATTTTATTTTAGGCAAAAGTGCATGGATATTCATCCCCATGACGTAGCCCATACTAGCAGAAAAAAAATCCCAAACCCATGTTTTGTGATTTAGAGAGCGGGTGACATGTAAAGTCCCCTCTGAGCACAAGGGCACCCCCACATGAAGCTGAGGTACATTTGCTATTCCACAATAACCAGCCTGAGTACACACAGTAATCCAAAGTAAATTCAGTCGGGACAGAGTACACTGTGCTGCTTTTACAAAGAGGTAAAAGCACACATACGGGCAATTACTACAGAACAGCTGAAGTGCTGCAAGGCTGAGTTCACAATGTAGTTTTCTCCATGGGAACTTATTCATAGGCCTTGTGCCTGAGACCATGTTACAGGAAAGACCATTTAAGGCAAAATGGCCAGTCACCTCAGGCTCCGAGCTTACATCTATGGCATGCCTGCAAACGAGGTAGGCTTTTTCATCAAGTACCACCTTTTATTAGACTAACTGACATTGATGTCTGTTAATTTTCTCCAAACTTCTGGGCATTTTCTACAGTTGTAGAAATGTACAAATGTAAATTTCAGAGTTTTGTTTGCAATTTACTGCCACAGCATGGTAAAGCAAAAGACTGATGAACAGGCCATTTACTTACAGATTCAGCAAGTCCAAGACTTCAGTTTTCTTTTCCACACATGGAGAAAAATGTTTTAAAAGTGGCAGAGAAAACTTTAAAGATAGTTTCACTGAAAGAGCTCCTTCTAAGTATGTAAAAGAATCTGTCGGTGAAACATTTTATCAACACTTTTTAATTGCAAACGAAGCACGGTGCTGATGCTGGTAAAACCATCGTTTATATACACAAAACACAAGGTACATATCAACACTTTTCGTTTACTACCCATCAGTTTTGTGTCATCACAAAAAAGTAGACAATTGTGGTTTGTTTTTTTTTATTTCCTCAAAGGGAATTTCTGTATGAGATTGTCTTAGTTCCAGCCAGGACAGGGTTGATTTCTCTAACAGCCAGAAGGGGACATGGGCAGGACCCAGATGTTATTCAATATTACCTCATGTCATTGCCAGAGGTAGGGGAAGGGAGTCTCTTTCAAGGAGAATGGGTGCCTTCTTGTCCAGTAAACACAGCAGAGGGAGTGACTGCTTGGGTAAAAACAGCCCTGAGCCAGAGAGAGCAGTCAGAGCTAGTATGGCTGCAGTCCTGCTGCTCTTTGGTGAGCTTTTTGCATGTGAATCACACTCTCTGTTGGTTTTCTTATGTCCAGTAAGTTGTTCTTATCTCAAGAACCCACTATTGTGGGAGCCCAAACCCAGTTTTCAGCAAAGGAAAACAAGGGTTGACAAAAACCTCCTGATCTGAAGGAGCTGGACCCTTCTCACAAGAGCTGTTAAAAGTTCTACCTTATGGATTAAGCCTGGCTCCAGCAGAAATCAGAAAGGACTCTTGAGATGATTGTATCAGACCATGTCTAAACCCCTTTAATCCCTTTCCCCCTATGTAATCTTGGTTAAGGGAAATATTTAACCCACTGGGAACGGTAGTAAAAACTTGTGTAATTCCCTAATTAACACAGCTCGTCCTCTTCATTAACATGTCCAACCTCAGATACCTTGAAAATACTGTTTTTGTGTTCAATAAACTATTCCAGTTCCCCCATACTGGGATCGTGTCTAGCTTTTATTTTTCAGACCACCACTCACTATCTTTACCATTTGTGCCTCCAATTCTCTTCTCCATCCCTGCTGCAGAGGGGAGAGGGTGGGAGGGGCAAGTGAGCAAGCAGCAGAATGGTTTGGAGTCTCAGCGGGAATGCTAAACTGGGGAGCACCATTCCTATACCACAACAGCCTTATTTGGTACCCCGTGTGAGGCTCCAAGGGTTGAGATAACAACAGATCTGCCCAGAGCAGGTTGGAAACAAATTTATCTAAGCATCTGTCGTATTAAGTACAGAACCGCTGGTCACAGTGTTGCTTGGTCTGTTCACGTGGATGTGGTACCTCACCCTGCATATATTCCGTATGTGCCCGTTCCAGTGCACTTTTCCAGAGCAGGGAAAGGGATCAGGATTCCTTTGTTGCTGTACTGTGGGATATCACTTTATGACACCAAGGGCAATGAGGGTCATTTGGGATGTGTTGCTCTCCTACCATTACCTTGGGTGCTACTGTGATGTGTCCATTAATAATTGTCCCCAGCCTGTGAGGAGAACAGGGGAAGATGATTTTCCCCAAGCTTTTCACCCCTTTTCCTCCCTCAGGAGGAGAGAGGAAACAGTTACAACAGCTTTGGAGGATTTTGAGTTTCCATTGGATGTTCAGGAAAGCATGCTTTTGTTGCTAGGTCTACCAGGTCTCCTCAGTGCAGTCCACACCACGTTTAGAGCTACAAAAGAGATTCTTAGGAAGGCTCGTCAGTTGAGAGGAAGAACAATCACTGCAGGAAATTCTTCAAGGATAAATGCTGCTCCGGTTTCCAGTGGGCAAGTCCTCAGAGAGAATAGGGGAGCTCACGTTACTTCAGATCCTCTTGAAGGGACCTTCAGGTCACATTTACAACAAGTGAGCAACAAGTACTATGACCAGGACTAAAGGGGCCCTGTCTCCAGCCAGGAGGAGGAAAGGAACCATCAGATCTATTGGACAGTGTAGATCCAATGGCACATCAGACCCACACGAGTATAAGGCTTTAGTTGACACCAGAGCACAATGTACCCTGATGCAATCAAGATATGTATGGGCAGAATCCATCTCTTTTTCTGGGATGACAAGGGGATCCCAACAGCTGCTTGTACTGGAAACTGAAGTGAGCCTGACTGGAAGTAAATGGCAAAAACACCTCATTTTGCATATGAATCACTCCCTCTCTTTTGTACACTTTTGTTATTAATATAGTTGCTGTTACTGTTCCTTTTCTTATCTCATTGCTGTTTCCAGTAAATTGTTCTTACCTCAACACGTGATCTTTGCCTTTTGTGCCTCCAATTCTCCTCTCCATCGCACCACTGGGATAGGGAGAGCAGCAAGCGAGTGGCAGTGTGGTTTGGACAGTCTCAGTGGGGGCACTAAATTGTGGAGTACCATTCCTAAACCATGGCACAGCTCAAAACTCATTGAGTGTTAAACTTAAGTTCTATTACTTCTCTTCTGGTACGCTCTATATCCTCAGTTACAACTGCAGCCCCAAACCTGAAGAGCTTTAATGACAGCACGTTGCCATAATAAAAATAACATCATGGCCAAGAATTATGGTCATTGACTATTTTTCAAGAGTGCTATCTAAAATGTACATTAAAAAAGTACTGTCCAAAATATACTATTGACATGTTCTGGCCACAGGTACTAGCAATAGTAATTTATCTCTACTATGTGCATTCAGGAAAATATGGCGAAGAACAAGACTAAATTTGTAAATGCAACAGAGTTGACATTTTCTACTTTTATCTTCTTTTCTCACATGCAGCCCTGTGACGGAACACAATTCAGGATGGAGAAAAGCATGCAGCAATTGGCAGGACTTTCATATGGACGTTGCTGTTATTGTGTGGTTTCATTGTATTCATGCTGCGCGGTGCACAACTGCACATGCCCAGGCCTGCCATGAGATTGCCTGCTCCCTGCTTCCCCCACTCCTCCCCCTTTTGCCTGTGCCCTATTCTGATTTGCTCCCCTGTTTGTCTGCCTGATAGCCCACCCTATGTTCTGCCCCTTTTTCCCTGGCAGGACGGTTAAGAATCGGGCACACGCCTGAATAAACAAGTCTGCTTGCACCCTTTCTGGTGTCCTGTCCCCCCTTCGGACCACGAAACAGCCCAACTGACCACTCGGCAATTTTGCTAGCAATATGGGCTGCCATTTCGCATCCAAATTTTAATTTTGATGATACTTACTTCTTCTCTGAAGGCTTTACTAGAGAATCAGCAGAAATGGCTGCACTACTCAGGAGTAGCAAGGTCCAAGTGGGGCTGATAAAAAGTTTTAAATCTTATAACCCAATCATACATGACTCATATAGCGTATACTGCACAGAAATTAAGTAATCATTCCTTACCTTTTCCTATAAAGAGTTTAACTGGATTCTTTTATTAAGCTAAGTGGTTACCAACTAGAAAGTACAATTGAGCAAAGAATAGAGGTCTATCCACCACTTTTCTCTGTTCAGGACAAAGCAAGGAAGCATTATCTTGGGAAGCATCACTTTGGGATGCTCTCAGATAATTAAACTTCCTTCTTTGGCAACTTCACTTCCCAAACAGCACAGAATTATTCAGAAAGATTATCCTACCATCTGTGATTTCGTCTGTGAAGACCTATTGCTGTTGAAGTCTGAACCAATGTTTTCATCCCTGACCTAGCTCTCCCACCTGTAGGTTTTTCTGCCTATCTTTCTAATTCAAGTTATCCAAACTCAAGTGCTGATGTACTTTTCACAGAATCACAGAATCCCCAAGGTGGAAGAGACCTTCAAGATCACCTAGTCCAATCATTAATCCAGCACCACCATAATTACCCCTAAGCCATGTTCCCAAGTGCCACATCCAGATGCCTCCTGAACACTTCCAGAGACAGTGACTCCCCCCCACCATTTTCTTATTCTTTCTCAATCTGCTTTGATTCTTTTCCCACATCCATTAGTACTGATTTTAGAAGTGATTCTAGGGATAAAATAGATTTAATTTTCCCATCAGTATTAGTATCTAAATAAGTATTACTTTTACCAGCATTGTATTGCAACACAAGGGTATTTTCCCTGACCAGAAGGACACATGGAGCTGGCATGAAATTATAACAACTAGATTTAGGATATTGAAATTATTTGAAAGCTGAGTTGAGAAGGAGATAATACACCACCTCTTTTACTTCTTATGTTGGTTTTAAAAAGCTGAGCAACTTTTAAAGACTGCTTTAACTGCCCCTTTTCAACATTTCCAGCCCATGGTTTTTAAAAAGGGCCAGTTCACCCCCTTCTGCAACCCAGGCAACCCAGCACCTCTGAGTTCCGTGCCAAACAAAAACCTTCCCCCACAGTGATGTGGGTGGTGTGGAATAAACAAAACTTCACCCTTATCTCTGTAACTAGGACACTTCAGACTGTATTTTTAAAAAAATTAATCATTCAGCTTTGTGGGCCTTATTAGGGCACCTAAAATATTCAAAAGTTACACAGAAGGAAGTGGCCTACTGTGCTCTGTACTACCTCCATATTTATATAATCTTCTCTCAAATACTGTCAAGCGGCAAAGTGCCTTGAAGAAAGACAAAGCACAATAAGGGATCCTTAGCACAAAGTGCTTTAAAATCCCGAGAGAAGCAATTAAAAAAAAAAAAAATCAAGCAAATTGCACCTCCTCAGCTTACATACCCTTTGCACTTTAGTAAATGAACTCACTAGGTAAAACATTATGAGAGAGGATCATCTTACTATTAAAATAAGCTCCTACTTAAGTAAGCTTGGAATACCTATGCTATAGTTTAAATTCTCTTCTTGAATTTCCCCATGCCAACATGGGGTTTTGGGGGGTAAAACTCACCAATAGCACCGTGTGGTCCAGCAGCTGCTGGGGACCAGCCACGGAGAGGGGGGAGGAGCAGACAAGGGGAGAAGACAAGATTCCTGAAGTAAAAATACCTCTTTTATTGTTTGGTTGTTGTTTCATTCTGTTTTGCTCTCCGTTTTTAGTAAACTTTATTCATTTCTACACTTTTGCTCAAAAGTCCCATCATTTCGGATCTGCATAATTTCAGTGGGGAGCGATTTCTATTCCATCACAGGTCCTGCCTCCACGGCACACACTGTCTTTAAACCAAGACACCTCATTTGTGTGATCTTGTCCTAATAGGTAACCTGGAGGGAACTGCAACCCAGGAGTACCACTTTAATCAGTTACAACAAGTAAAAGCACAGGGTTATCACACCTGGGAGCTTCTTGAGCCTGGGCTCCCCACGCTGGAAGACAATGACTCAAGTCTCAGCATGGCCATCAGCCTGGGGAGACGCATCTCGGAGCCAGCCCCACAACTTCCACATTCCAGCTCCACCAGGCACGTGCATAATTTCCCTGCAGTTAGAAATACCCAGAATATGGCAATTAATTTTTCCTTCCACTTAATGCCCACTCAACACAGTACAGCTGTAAAAACATCCCCCTTTATTTTTTATTTTTGTATATACAGTCTCCTGATGGTGTGCTCACACATAGCATGAACCTCTTTCCTAAGTCTGTCATGGAAAGTATCAGTCATTTTCCAGCCAAACTTCACTTCTTCACTCTAACAGTTCTAAATATGTGGTAGGTAGAGTTTTGTTCATCCTAAATCACGTCTCTCTCAAGGTACTTAAAAGGTCCATTACAAGATTTATAAAGCCTTCCTAGCTGGAAAACCTCCAACCAGCTGGGAAAAGTCCCCTGTTCCTATTAAAGAAGACACACTTCTCAGAACCACAACCTGAGTTGATTTTGGGGTGCTCTGCCGCTGAAAAGGGGATTAGTCTTCTTGCTCTGCCACCTGTCTTTGCCATGCAGACCAGGCCCCATTCTTGTCCCAGTTCTGGTTCTCACTAAGCTCCTCCACAGATGGATTCAGCTCATCAACCTACCTAAAAAACTACCTACTTGTCGCTCCCAGCCCACCAAGCCAAATGAACTCACACGGGGGGCCAACAGGCCTCAGCAGCAGTACACAACACAAAGCCATAGGTATGTCCTTTCTCCTCACAGCCCTTAGATTGACTCTCCCACTCTGGGGATTATCTGGAGACAGACACTCTTCCACAGTCTGGGGCAGAGTTTTGGTATGCAAAACTATAAAAGCACGGAACTCACCCTTGACACCCTCTTACTACAAGAGAAAGAAAAATACATCATTTTATGGACATATACGGCATCAGAACACCACCAATAAGAGTAATTATTGGTACATGAGGACATACTAATTCCACATGCTTCTAATACTAGAAAATAAGCAGAATAGCCAAACAAAACTAAAAACACAGAATAGTTACTCAGCTGCTGAGTATTTTATCTGCTATGGCTTTAAAAAAAAAAAAAAAAACCACAAACAAACCAGACTTCCTGACTCAGTTTATTTTTAGAGAAACTTAACAGCATTTCAATTAACACATCTCCATCGGGTACTGCTCGTGCACAAAGTCAGTTTCAACTCTTGGTGAGGCTCCAGCACTCTAAGCTTTCTAATGATTAATGAGGGGCCTGAATGGGAGTGCAGAGCTGCGAGGCTCGGCCACTGCAGCTTATGCCCTGAGAAGCAAGGCTTGCCCCCCTAGCTCAGGCCTCCTGCCACAGCAGAGGGGCACCACTCACCTCCTCAAACCCAAACACTGCCACGGGACTGCTCTGCCAGCAGTACCCAGGGCCCCTGAACCCTGCAGCATCCATGAGGAGCCACCAAGCAAGACAGAAGCAGCCAGACACCCCTCCCACAGCATATCACAGGGTAGAAAGCCACCTCAAGAAAACCACTTTGTTTAATATTTACATATATATATTATACACACATACATGCCCATAAAACTCATTTTCTATTCACTGAAACAACTTGGTTTGTTACACTGGCAGTATTAATTCTTATGTTCTGTGCAGAATGTTCTGACTTCAGAAAAGAAATAAAATACCAGGAAGGGATGACCTGTAAAGGCAGACAGCCTTGTTCCCAGGCAAATATTCTTTAAGTAGAGAGAAGAATAAAAAAAGAAAAAAAGCATAATACTTCCAAATTAAGTTTCCATGATCATACATGAAAACAATTGAAAATTAAACATTTGGTGAGATATTATGTGCATTTGCTGCTATTTTAAAGAATAGAGAAAAAGTTCTTTTTCACTACATTTGGCATTTTTAAAGCTCTTAAAAGCAACTTGTAGAGTCTTAACATCCCCGTGAGACAGCATCTAAGACTTTTTGCTTTTCAGATCACTGAAGATTGAATAAAAGATCACATTCCAAGTTGGTGTTGCACATGAGACAGAGCTGGGCTGCTTCTTCCCAGCAATTTGCCACTACAGTTTCAACAGATAAAGGTTCAGCAGTGGCACTTGCAGGGTAAGGGGGGTAAGGGGTGCCCCAAACAGCCCCAGAAGGGGTCCCCCCACACTCCCACTCACCCCCCTTCCCAAAGGGTTGTGTGCTGCTGACTCAGCCACCCTTTTCCAGGCTTAGCCTATCCTACAAACAGTATTATCCAGGTCTATGCGACCTCTAACTCCTACATCTACCACTGATTTACTCTCAGGTGATTCTGACATTAGGTTCTCTACATCTGCCAGACGCAATCCATACTTTCTTAGGTTTCTGATGAAAGTGGTAGACCTTGCATACTTAAACTTTGCTCCCATTAGGCACCAGTAATGTCAGGATGGATGCAAGACCTGCAGCTATTAACAGAAAGTAGCTGCTCCAGATGCTGTGTTTGCATAGGGTCCTATATAAACAAGGCTGTTTGCTAACTTCATGGATACCTTACAGATGTTTGTAAAGCTATAGGCTGCTCATAGCAACTTATGTACGTGGTGAAAATGAGGAAAGAGTATATATACAACACTTCACATCTATACTGCTAGAAGGCTCAGCACTGGCTCCTATTTCAGCCTAGGAGAGCTCTTTTCTAGTTTAACTTGTGCCTCTTTAGAAATGGTCTGCTCTGAACTAGAATGTATGAACACGAACAGAGCAAACACCATATAATTTCTATTTTTATTATAAGTTTTAAAATAAATAAATTTTTTAAAAGCCCTGTCGTTCTTATGCTCTGCAAGAGCATTCATACAGGGGACAACCAGTAGTAGGTGTTTCAGTACAGACAACTTCTTAATTAGATGCTGTTAAAGGTTTAACATGCTTTTTTGCTTTTAGAAGACTCTTTGTTTTGTTTTTAGAAACAGTTTTTTATAAAAGTGCTCTATCAGAACATCCACTCATCATATCTACATCTTTTTGGAGGTGCTTTCCAAGACCACTCACCTTCAAATTCACCAAATACCAGTAGTTACTTCTTAGCTTCAGAGTGGTACCTGCTGAAAGGCAGCTTTCGCTGTTCTGATGCCTGTGTGGTGTCTCTTTTTCTACAGAGAAAACTCTGCACTACTCAAAGTATAAAATATGATGCAGCTTTAAAAGAAGACTATGCAGAGATTGAGGGTGAGGGGAGGTCCTCCTATTCATTGGACAGGCACTGAAACTACCAGAGGTCACAAAAGCTGAACTTCTTTATTCAAGCAAAAATTCCCACTGAAGCCAAATGAAGTTTTGTTGAACGAGGCCCACAGGAATAAGCCTATAGTACACTCTTGACTGGGAGCAAGTCAAAGCAAATTATGCAACAGCTGTCAGGAATCTGTACACAGCTCTTCAGAGCCACAGTGTAGGAGGAGCCCTGAAGCATCCTTAACCTTTGTCTATTTATGTCCCAGCACCGAGACCCCTTCCAACAAAACAACCCATGCTTTAATATATTTTTATTACCCCAATTTATAGCAAACAGCACTCTCTTCCTCTTCTTTCGCCTGCCCTCCTTCCCACCCTTCCCTCTCCTTCCTCTTGCCGTGTTGTGCTGTTTATGTGGAAAAAAATGAGCTTCCACCCTTGCCAAGAGTGACATCAACTCATTCTTATCCAGTGATGTCCAGCAGAATCTTCCTCTGATAAACATTTGCTCAGTGTCAGAGCCCCAAGGTTACTGACAGCATTTTGTTTTCATTGTTGCTTGTTTTCTGACACTTTGCTGCTTGTTACACATTAAAATCCTCCCCCCTCCATGTCTTCGACCTGGAGCCAGAGTGAGGCGGTGAACAGGACATTCCTCCATGCTTACCCAGGTCTTCCCACCACTCCTCTCCCTCTGAAACAAGAGTCTGTTTGTCTCTTTATGAACAATAAAAAGCTGATACTGCAGAGAAGCAAAAAAAAAAAAAAAGGAAAAAACATGCAAAAAGAAATTCAGGAGTGCAAACCTACATATTTTTAAGCTTTGTTTTCTCTTTTTTTTTGTACAGATTTCCTTATATCCTTTCCTAGCATGCCCTAAAGTTAGTGAAGAGACATAGCTGATTAATGGGCTGATGTACCTTCCTCTGCTTGCACAGCAGCACTCCACCAAGACTCAGCAATATTTGCTCAAATAGGGCATCTGTGCTATGTCATGCTTCTGGGCTCCTCCCACCTGATCAAGAACCTCAGATGTTTTCCTCTTCTCCTCTCCCTCCTTTATCCATTGTCTCCTCATAAGCCACCAGCTTTCTGGAGAAAGGGGAAGCAAATGATCCTTTTCCTTTCATGTTTCCCTAACATGTTATCCAAGTTAACATTTATCTCCTTTATCCATCCTCTCCTCACAAGCTACCAGCTTCTGGAGAAAAGGGAAGCAAATAATCCTTTTCACTGTTCCCCTAACATGATATCCAAGTTGACATTTAACCTGTGCCTTCAGACAACTAGTACAGAATGAGATTCATTACTGTCTGTCCCAGCGACATGGAACCCATGAATAATCTCTTAAAGAAAGAGTGAGAGGAAATTTTGCCAAAAACCAAAAAGCTGAGTAAAAGTCAAGAGCCTTGAAATGTCTAGCAATGAATAAAGAGTGAAAACAAACACCTCTTGCCCTGGGACGGCTCCTATCTACAACTTCACTGAAAATAAAGCACTCTACAAAAACTTCAACTTACAGCGTAACGGATACATTATCTACAACTGCATCCTTCCTTGGGTCATCCAGGCGGAAGAAAAATCCATTTGTACAGTTTTCCAGAAGGAAAGGTCTGCTGCAAATAGAAGATGATTTTTGGTAGCAACAACCTACTGACTCCCACTTTTCTAGTCCTAAAACATCCTCTGGTGTTCACAAAAAGGTTGCAGCTGTTCTAAACAACTTATAAAAACAACATTCTTTTAGCTTGTATGTGACAGAATGAAGAACAAGTACCTTCAGAAAGAAAATTAAGAAAAAAAATTGTTTCGAAGTTTGCCATTAAAGCATGCCAATTGTACTAGAGCACTAGAAGTACTGAGAAAAACTGACATAGAAAATTACTCCCTGCCCCCATCCCTTAGAGGAGTCTGCTAGAAGAAAGAAAAGGAAGACCACGCCAACATATTAAACAAGGAGGCAGAGTACAAGTAACAATAAAGGTCAGGCAAGAAATATGTTCTCAAATAAACCATAAGGAAGTAACATCCAAGCTCTCACACACACTTTAAGGAACAAACAAGATACATTTTAAATCAATTTCCAGTGAGAAGGCTGCTTAAAAAGATGTTTGCAAAGATCAAGGTCTTATTTCCTCTTTTCATAACAGTTCATTCGAAACTATAAAATATTATTAGTGGTTGAAAAGTAAAGTCATCAGCTAGCCTGCAAATACAAATTTTGCAATGTAGGCTCTCATAGATTAAGTTATGTGCTACTTATCGGGAATCCCCTCTCTCTTTTCAGTAAGACAGCCACTTAAATGAACGGAAATTCCCCTCTTGTCTTGAAGGCCTGATAAGGTGCTACACCACTACTACAACAGATTGCCCTCAAGGTTATCCTGTCCCTTTTCATCCCTAGGTAGCAGGTACACCACCACTTTACACAGAAAAACTACAAATCCATAACCAAACATGTAATGCCATTCCAGGGAAGCATGACACAAAAAAACCCTACAAAAATCTATAACCAAACATGTAATATCATTCCAGGGAAGCATATATAAAAACCCTACACAAACAGAAACAACACATGCCAGTCTTAAAATACAATTTCAAAATAGACTGATTTTTCAGAACAAAAAGAACATTTTTAGCACCAAATTAATTACAAGCATTTGCGCTGAAATATGTCTTAACTCAGTGGCCAGACAGAGCTTGGGTGGAAAAGGTGAGAATGTTTTTGAATGGATACAACCACATCCATTTGATGCTACCTCGTCAGTGGTTGTTTCACTGTCCTAAAGGTGAAACAATCATTGGCTGAAACGCAGGAATGCAGCTCCATAGGAAACCTGGGCGACAGACACACCTGTGCTCATTTCAGGTTTGAGTTTTTTTTCTCGCGTATCCTTATTTATGGTATTTGAAGTATGTGAATATTTCCAGTATCCAGAAATAGGATGTTTGGTCACAGAACTACTAACAGGAACAAAAATTCCCAAATGACCTGGACTATAATTAACCACCTATCTATAGCAGCATTTGGCCAACCAACACCACTCTGGTTGATTTGTTTCGAGAGGCAGACTGACTGCAGAATTTGCCAGAGCTGTCCTCCCATACCTCATGCAATACAGATGTACAGTACCAGATACACCCCTCATGCAATAAGGGAGGTGACAGTTGCAATACAGGAATTCATATGCCTGTGAAAAAAATAAACATCTTTTTTCACAACAGAAAGAGAAAAACATATAGCAGTGATGTCTCAGAGGTTTAATTAGCGTCAAAGAAACCCTAATAACAAGACATCAGAAGCTTTGCTTTCAACAAAACCAATTAGTATCCATTGAAACCGCATAAGATGCATAACCCTGAGGTTCACAATGCCTAATAATTAAGTATTGGATCATTTCCCATACTCAAGAGAGAAAAGTTTATATAAATCAACAATAATCAAAGGGAAGTTGTTCTCCTATGGGGACAAGAAGGGTTTGAATCCAGTACATTGATTTCAATCAGTCGTCCTTCTGAAGCTGAGTCATGGCATGGCATAGGTTTTCTGTGCAGCTTTCTGAGATCTCCAAACAAGATTGTGAATTTTTCCTTCCTAACATTTTGACTTGCTCTACTCCAAAAATCAGTCCACATTTCCAAAGTCTTTTATACACAAAGGAAAATCTAAGCCACAGCTAATTAGCAGAACATCCACCCGAAACTGTACTTATCCACCTCCTTTCCTCTCCCTGTTCTTTTGCAGCCTTCTCTATCTGCTTCTCCATTACTATTTCTTTTTAATGTCCTCTTTCCAGCAATATTTATCTGGATCTTTTAATTAGCAATGGTTCAAAGGGTCCTTACTTACTGATACAGATTTTAACTTCATACAATCTCTAAATGGGCTGGATGAGTAGAAAAGTGCAGTGGATCGAAAACTGGCTGAGATGCTAGGCTCAAAGGATTATGATAAGTGGAATGAAGTCCAGCTGGAGCACCAGTTACTAATGGTGTGATTCCAGAGTATGATAATGGGGCCAATATGTTTATTAATGACCTAGATGATGGGACAGAGCAGCAAACTTTCAGATAACAGAAATCAGCTGATTATACCAGAGGGTTGTGCTGCCATTTAGAGGCACCTTGATCTGCTGAAGAAATGTGCTAATGGGAATCTCATTAAGTTCAGCAACAAGAAATGCAGAGCTCTGCACGTGGGTAACAATCACCCCACGCACCAGCTCATGCTGAGGGAGAAAGCAGCCTTGCAGAGAAGGATTTGCAGGCCCTGATAGACAGCAAGTTGAACAAGAGCCAACAGCATGCCTCTGCAGCAGAGACAGCCAAGAGATCCCAGGCTGCACCAGAAGAGTTGCCAGCAGACTGAGGGAGGTCACCTGATCCTTCCGTTCTGCTCAGCACTGGAGGAGTCACCTCTGCAGTACTGTGTGGAGTGCTGGGCCTCCCTGTACATGACAGACATGGACATGCTGGCAACAAATCCAGTGAAGGACCACAGAGATGATTAAGGAACTACAAATCTGTCACACAAGGAAAGGCTGAGAGAGCTGGAACTGTTTATCCTCAGGAAGAGAAGGCATGGAGAGGAATCCCACCTATGATAAACACCCATAGGGAGGCAGGAAAGAAGATGGAGCCAGGCTCTTCCTCTCAGGTATGGAGTGAAAGGATAAGAGGAAATGGACACAAAGTGAAACACATAAACATAAGGTTGTTTTTATTTTGTTTTAGTTTTCCTATGAAGGTGATCAAACAGTGAACAGGTTACCCAAAGAGGATGCAGAGTCTCCATACTTGGAGATACTCAAAACACAGCCAGGCAGGGTCTTGGTTGACCCACTCTTGCTGACCTGCTTTGAACAGGGAAGCTGGACTAGGCTGTCTCTGGAGGCACCTGTCACCTTCAGCAATTCTGAGCAATAGGCTCAGAATTAAGCTCAGACCCCTAACAAAAGTAAGGGGGGTTTAAGGGCACTGATGACTTGCAAGCAGTGCTTATGTAATCTCTACTACTCTTAAAGAACATTATAAAACTTCTCGGCACATTACCCCTCTGCAGTGGGGTAACGTATCCTTTTGAGAAAGAGCTACAAAGACTCACTACCAGAACAGGACTTCTGACTTACACCCAGCTCTAACTCAGTGTTTGCATTATGCCCCTTTTATCCCACTTAGTTAATGCAAATTGGTCAAGTGCAGCCTGAGTTAGAGAAGAGGCAGCAGCAGCAAGGAGTACACTATTTGCATTCTGGTGTATGGCCATCACCGCCTGCGACCATAGAATGCACATGTTTCTTATAACAAGAAGGAATGCTTCTGGATCACTAAGGCCAACTGAGAGCATTTCAAATTCATTCACTGGGCCAAATTCCTTTCTGAGTTACCGAAAAATGAAGCAAGCTCACTGTGGTCAGGCCATGAATTTTAGCCTATCATAATTACTGCTGTATGTGTGAACAGATGCACGCACCCATCCCACATGTTTAGACTGGATGCTACTTCCATAATTGCACTGCAGATTTCATGACATGTATTTTTTCTTGCAGCATTAGCAAAGTTATAGGACTGCCTCCTATATTTCCAGACATGCTGCTGCAGAAAGCTTCAAAACATCCATTCTTCCCTTACTTCTTCATTTGCCTTTTGATTTTTGTCTAAAAAGCAAAATTTTTAAGTCACAATTTTTGTGATTAGAATACAAGTCTTCCGTGCTTGAAGCTGATTAAGACAGCTGTCATTCAACCAGAACACTTCAATCCACATAAAGTCTTTCCTTAGAGAGAACTAAGTTAAGCACAGGTGTTTCAACTTACAGTTTCTATGATGCCCAAGTAAGTTCTTCAAAGCCATGAATGACTATCATCCAAAATTGTAGTACACAGGTCACACAGAAACTAGCTACTAACTCCCCCACTTATGCAACTTCCACCACTTACACCCACTGTCTTCAACAGAGTTTGTCTTTCTAAGAGAAGCATTTTTACCCTCCTCTCCTCCAAGCGAAGGGCATGAAGCCCTGGTCTGGTCCTCTTTACCAAAAACATTCCAAGCTCTACAACTGAAAACCCTCCTTTTGCCTCATTTAACCCAACCTCTACTCTCTCAGAGCACACCAAAATTCATAGCTATTTATCTCCAACTTACCTACATTCAGTCTTTAAGAATGCTCACTCTTCTCCACCAGACTAATACCATAAAACATGTTTTGCAGACTCCATTGCTTCGGAGACCAGAATACTGCCATGTCTCAATACAATTTAAAAAGAAGAAAAAAATTCCTTGAACATTTTGCAATAGCCCCATAATTTCCCTGTGTGCTTTAACCAATCTGTCCTGGTTTAACCAGGTGGAACAGGAGTTGAGGAGTTAGGCATGCAGCAGGGTGCATCCTCCAGGTTTCACTGCAAGAGTCCCATTAGTGAGAGTGGTGATCTCAGTAGAAACCCTGGAAGATAGCAAGCAGTTTGCATCCCACACATTAACCTTCACGCAACCACTGCCAGACACCTAGACAGGTTGAAAACACAGAGAACCACAGGGCAGAAAACCTTTGCTCTGGAGAAACTGATCACCTCTCAACTATGGCTGCAGCAGAAAAATCACAGTGTAAAGAAAGTTTCCTTGCATTAATGAGACTTCAACTGAAGGTAACATTGTCTTGACTCATGTCACTGAAATTATTAAAATAATGGAAACTTTCCCTACAACCAAATGCCAACTTCTCCACAATCATCAGACCATATGCTGTAAGGCTTCACTCATTCATCCATGGTGCTGCATACCCTGAAATACTGGAATTTTCTTCCCATCCTACTGTTGTTTCCTCAGGAAAATTTTTTTACACTGTTAGAAGCATAGTGTAAAATCCTACCATTTAACTATCAAGAAAGGATGTTATTACATTATTATCCTGCTAAAGAAAACATTAATGAGAGGTCCTTGACAATATCACTGCCCTTGTTTGCAACAGGTCTTTCAACCAAGCATAAGAAAAGGATGAAAATTCTCTAATTTTCATTTTTATCCAAAGGCACTAGAATTAACCCATAGGATTTTCTTTTATCTTTCTGGTTTTATCCTTTTTCTTTCATCTCTTTTTCCTTAAAACTGGAAGCAAAATAAATAAATAACCTCTTTGCAGATGAAGACAGTTTAAGGGAGCCTAAGCTCAAACACCCAAAATAAGGGGATAAAACCCCCACTTGTTTCTGCTTTGAATTTTAGGATTGCAGGAAGAAACGCTGTATTTCAGCATATAGTGTAAGCCAGTTTAAGTCAAACTTGCCGTCCTATATCCCCATATACAACTGACCTCTCCTTTACACTGTCACTGTTGCTTTTACAGATAGGTGGAAAGCTAGTTCAGGGAACTGAAATTGAAAAAAAATAGTGTTATTTTAGAGAGAATAGGGTTAAGTTTTCAGTTGGCTCAGCTCCCTGTCTGGCTGCATGAGAGGCAGGGATAATACAAGGGAGTAGGGAAAACAAGACTGCCTTCAACCATCTTTAAACTCAAACTGAACTTGGTGAGCTAGCTGGAACATCAGGAGATGAAAACTGCTGTGCTCATGCCACTCCCCAAAGGCCACTGCAGTGCTTAAGGTGCATACAATGCACATGTTTAAAAATAAAAAGCTTTGTGAAGAGGTACAAGTCAACACTGAACAAGTAGGATCAGCTACAAAGCCCAATATAGTCTCTTGCAAAAGATACAGGCTTAGGTCTGGATGAAGTGCACAGCCTGAGCTCAGGGATACACTTAATAGCTTTATTAGCTGAGAATGATTCTGCCCACTGGTTTGGTTTGAGGCTCCCTGACACTCCCTTGCATTGCCTAAAAGTCAGCCCTTAACATCTAAATTTACTCCTTACCAAGGCAGTTTGGGTGTTCACAGGAATAGCACTACTGCTGAGGGCGTATGTATGTTCCCTTACCACAAGCAGTCCTCCCCTAAAATGTATGAAGCCAAGAAGTTGCAACCACACTGCAAGTCAAACTTATAAATTTAATTTTCCCAGTTCCCCAGAAGCCTCAGACATAGTTTTCTGAGCACAGAATCCCAAAGTGGATTGTTACTAGAGGACTGACTAGTCCTGCATCTCCCCTGAAATATTAAGAGCCTGAAAATGAGCAGAAGCCGGGTATCCCAGTCTAATACCTAGAAACCAGCAGAGACTCAAAAACATAAGGTTTGAGACTCCCTCCAAAATGTTTGGTAATCATTTATTCTGACAACTCCCTCTATTCCTAACCCCTAAGCAAACATCCAACTCCTTTTTGAACCATGTTAAATTCTTGGCTCCGTCAGCATCCTGTGGTTGACGGTTCCAGCATCTAATTGCAATTCCTCACTTCTGGAGCTGCCTGCCACAGTCCTTCTCACTTGAGCACTGAGCCCACTCCACCCATGTGAAAACGAGGAATGTTCCTGATAATGCTTCTGAATACATCTGCTTCAGAGCAGAGCACTGCCTCAATGCAGGTCTGCACCAGGCCTCCAAAACCCACATATTAAACTGCCAGAAACTGTGGAAAGGCAAGAAGGGAAAAGACTACGGTAGACTAATCCCTGCAGCAATATTTTCAAGAAGCACTTAATCACTCTACTAGGCAAAAATAAATAATGCAAAGGCAGAAAACAGGACAGCTGCATCAGAAGAACAAAATATTCAAACAGTTAATAGGAAGGAGATGCTCTGGTTTCATCACAGCA
Source organism: Corapipo altera (assembly GCF_003945725.1). NCBI lineage: Eukaryota > Metazoa > Chordata > Aves > Passeriformes > Pipridae > Corapipo > Corapipo altera. The sequence continues at coordinate 958,018 of NW_020884989.1, forward strand.
CACCTGATTTAAAGATGTGCTCTTGTAACACATCAGTCCCTAGAAAACAAAACAGAAAACACAGCAATCGTGTCAGGCACATATAACACACAAGTGTCGTATCATCTCCTTTACATCAGGGAGTCCAACTGTACTAGCCAGTTTCCAGAGTGAAATCATACAGTCTTCTATCAGCACTATGAATTTATAGTTCCAGAAAATCCTCATGTCATAGCCTAAGAGCCATTATCAATGAAGAATTATTGATTTCAATGTCAAATTGTGCAAGCACTTAAGAGGGGGAGAAATAGAACAAAATAGCAAAGAATGAACAGGCTATTTGTTTTTAAAAACAAAAAAGAATCAGTAAGAGTCTTTGATATCCAGAACAATTGCAGTCATGGCCAAAAAAATCTAATTTTATTCCACTAGAGACCTATTGTTGGGTCCAAATTTCTTACTGTAGTTTGCTGAAACAGATAAAAATCAAACAGTTCAGCTGAAATGGACAAAATACATGTGGCTGACAATACAAACGGCAGAAGTACAATCTACTAGACCTATTTTACTCAGCAAATGCTGCAATCAGATATAGGAGCCATGACTTCATCTAAAGGGAGAGATGCACCCTGGAATTCTGATCAGCATCTGGGGACACACACATGTCATGTGATGCCAGTACACGCCTGCCAGGTTAATGCCATCAGGAAGCTGAAGTCCTCTGTGAAACCTGATTCTCACCAACAGAAAAACAGCTGTTTTATCACACCTGGAGACCATCCTTTCACGGCAGTTCAGGTGTCAACGTGTTTCAGCACATCACCCAAACAAGTGCTTGTGCCAGCACAAAGAAAGGTGGGAAGGGACTGGGTCATCAAGCAGCACCACTCACTTAAGTACCATAGGAGCAAAGTCTTGGCATGAAGTTCCATCAGCTCCCTCCTAATGGTTCTGTCAGAAAGGGGTGGCCTTGCATCCAGCTCCACTCTTGTACCTACTCTGGAACTTGTCTGAAAGACCAGTAAACCAAATCAACTTATTAATGGTAGAAAATTAAGCTGGCACAAAAAGAGTTTTCTGCCATGTTAGCAAGACAAATCAGCCTCACATAGGGTCAGATAAATGTCAGGCTCAGTGAGGATGAAGAGACATGCAGAGGAGGAATGCGGGTGGGTGTATTCTCCTCCTTTGGACAGGAGGGAGCTATTACATCACCTCAAACAACATTGCACAACCTGACCCTGAGGAACCAAAGTGTCTCACTTTGCCTTGAAGAGGATATCAACTTCTCTTCATCAGCCTCTCCATGCAGAGTTTTCTGGTTAAGTACAGCATCATTTTAATGTTCTCCCATTCATCAGCACAGGCAAATGAACTATACGAACCCTAAGTACAACCTGCACATAAGAAGTGAACAACTATCCCCACAGCACTCATCCTACAGGTAGAGCCAAAGCCAAGAGAAATGGCTAGAGAAATTTGCTTTCAGAGCAAATACCCTTTAAATGTGCAGTTCTTCAGTGATAGCCTCACTTTAATATAGGGCTATACAACTGCACGGCAACAAATGTCATTTTGATAGGAATCAAATGTTCATTTTAGAAGAAAAAAGATTAAAAAAAAAAAGAAAAAGAAAGCAGTGTGTTTTGTTACTTTACTTTTCCATATCCTCCATGAGGGCTTGTTTGCCAGATGTGGACAAAAAGCAAAACTAATGCACCAGTCTGATCCCTCTATTAAGAAATTATGAATCTAGAACATTTCTGAACTATATTCCAGGTATCCTCTCCACACAGGAATTGATTCAGCCACACACTGGATATCTGCTCAGAAAACAGCGAGATTGTATTCACTTTGCAGAAATAGCTTCCTTTCAAGGACATCAGAAAACAACTATGCAATGACTCTTTATTTGCATTTGAAACAGGAGACAGTGAAAATTCAACTTTGTGACTATGTTTTCAACATTCACTGAGAAGGGACAGATAGTCACTGAAAAAGACTGCAGTGGTTTAAGATGTTCTTAAAAGTAAAGCTTTTTTTTTTTATTTACTTTGCTATTCCCAGAAGCAGAGACAGCAAAGCACATTACCGGAGTCACCTTTATGTATTTCAATGTACAGTCACCTATTTATTTTTACCTGTCGGTAAAAACCACCAGCTGAGCCAGTTCAACAGTCCACAACCACCTAAAAGAACCATCCTCTTTCCTCACTCTGCCCCCATCCTCCTGACTAGGTGGTCCCATCCTCAGTGGTACTCATCTGACCCCTCCATGAACCAATCCAACCCATCCACTCCCATTGCTTCAGTTCACTGCAGGTCTACCAGGTCAGGAGCAGTAGGAGGAAGGAAGGAAGAATGGAGAGAACAGTGCAGGACCTACTCTAACAGGAGTGCAAGGTAAGGTCAGCTAGGCTACTGCACAGTAGCCCCCAGGGCATCCCTGTCCTACCAGTCATGCTACCAGTTTGGTGACCAGCAGCATAAAGCACTTCAAGCTTCACATCTGCTCCTACAGCTCACACCAAGCTGCAACCCAAGACACCAGAAATCCTTTCACTACTAGGATACCACAAAAGGTTGCAGCCTGTGGAAAGGGGCCTTTATTTTAGGAGTGTTTAAACACATTATTAAAACCAAGCACCCAAAACCCACAGGATCCCAGTATCACTGATTTCTCTTGCAAATATTAGCATTTACTTTTAAAGTAAGTTTGTACACAAAAGTCTTTTTTAAATCTCTTTAAGGAAGGTACATGTCTAGCTAGCAACAAGGTTTACTTCTACTAATATCTAAATAGCCAGAGCTAGATAAGCTGTGCAGTCTTGGCCCATTTGCTCTAGTGCACGGAAGATTACCTGCTTCTCTGCATCCTGCAGTGTTTTATCCCACATACATGTGCATACATAAAAGTGTGTGTATATACACATTTACACACATACACAAACAGCCCTGAGATGCTTGGGATCCCCTTGGGATGTCGATCCCAAAATAAAAAAAAAATAAACAGATATGTCAAAAGCCTGTAAGTTATTTCACTTGAGGAACACGTTTCTCAATACAGAACAACTTTCTAACACAAACCTATGGTTATTATCCCAAAGTAGGGGTACAGGAGTTAAGCATAACCCACTTCATATAAAAAAAATCTATTAGCTATAGCATCACCTTTAGACAGCATCGTTAACCACAGAACAAGAACAAATCTGAGGGCAAGCATATTTAGTATCACGCCAAACTCCTGAATGACACCTCAGATGAGGTCTGTCTTTTGCCTCATGGGGCACATAGTTAAAGAAAAATAAGGCAAAAATAAAACATTGTCACTGTCACTTGTCTTATTGCTTTCTAGTGTACAGAAGTCTTTATGATCCATTTCTGCTTAATGCTAAATATATATGAAAACCAAAACCAGCTACTTAACTTTTTTGTGTTTCTATTATAGTCAGAAATCCCAGGTCTCATTTCAAAGGCTCACTGGTGAAACCAAAGCCAAAAAATAAACCTAACCTACCAAAACTCAGCAAGGTACCTAATCTGATAAGAAATCATCTGTCTTGACCCAAAATATCGCAAAGTTGAGGTTTTTAGGGCAGTGTAAAGTAGCACTTCTAGAACAGCACACCACCATTCTCTGACCTGTTTTACAAGAGCAATACCTACACCATGACCCGTGAGGGAGCAGCCAAGAAGACAAGCTGGCTCCTCCAGGTGCAGCAACCCTAACTTTGACTGTCCCTGGAACTACAGGAAGCTCCACAGAAAGCAGCTGCTCTTCCACCACTATGCATCCTGAAGCAAAGTATTTTAAGGATAAGGCTCTTCAGGTTAGGCAAGACCTAAAATATCACTGTGAAGAAAAAAACAGAAAGGAAAAAGTACACACATGAACATAGGAATCTTTCAGCTGTCTAATCCTTATGGATTGAAAGAATGTTCCTTCCTTTTGTAAGAAAAAAAAATTGATAAACAAGAGTTGAAGTTTAGTATCAACGTGAGATAAGACACTATTTTAAGGTCATTTACTACATTTCCCATGGAAAAAATACAAGAAATTTTAAGCTTGAAAGAAAATTTTATCACTGTATTTCATTACCAACATTTTGGCTGGAACAAGTTTAGTGTGTTAAATGAACAAAATTAGTTAGAAGGTACAACAGACTCTGAACTTTGATAACTGAGACTTAAGGGGAAAAAAGGCATTTGCACACAGCTCCATGCAAGTGAGTACATCCTGGCTTAATTTACAGAGAAAATATCTCACAGCTGAGAATGCAAAGTGGGATAGAAATAGCTCTGAGCAAAATACCAACATTTAATGAAACAGTACTTAAGATCTCACCAGCAGAACTCTCATCCCTTCTTTAAATTTTACTGACACAGTTTTAAACAGACAATAGTGTCAATGGTGCAGTGAGTTTGTGATTGGAGATTTTATCTTATTTTACCATTATGCAGAGGGAGTGGAAATGTACAGGGGGAACAGACAACATCCGTATATTAAGGCACATTACAAGCTAGAACTTTGGCACAGATTCTTTGCCCGTGCACAAAAAGGAGGTCCAGTCCCTTTGCCCACTACATCTCACCCCGTCTTACTCTTCCTTTTTCGGTTGTGCTCATTCCACCGCAGCATGGCATGAGGCACACCATTAACTGTAGCTCAGGAGAGGGACTGTTTGCTCCCCAAGCCATCTGCTCCTCAGTTGTACCAGGTTTGTGTGGCAAGGTTCTGGTAGGCAGAGAGGGTTATAGGGGTGATTCTGTGAGAAGCCGCTGGAAGCTTCCCTATGTCCAACAGAGCCAGTGCCAGCTGGCTCCAGGACCTGCTGTTGGCCAAGGCCAAGCCCATCAGGGATGGTGGTAGTGATAAATGTGATAACATATTTAAGAAGGAAAAAAAGTAATTGGGCAGAAGTAAATGTGGTCAGAGAAGACAAGAGTGAGAAATATGTAAGAGAAACAGCCCTGCAGACACCAAGGGCAGTGAGGAAGGAGGGGCAGGAGGTGCTCCAGGCACTGGAACAGAGATTTCCTTACAGCCCATGGTGAGGCTGCTGTGCCCCTTCAGCCCATGGAAGTCCACAGGAGTGCAGAAGTCCACCTGCAGCCCAGGGGGGACCCCATGCCAGAGCAGATGGATGCCCGAAGGAGGCTGTGACCCTGTGGGAAACATGAGCTGGAACAGGCTCCTGGCAGGGACCTTTGGCCCCATGGAGAGAGGAGCCCATGCTGGAACAGGCTTGTTGGCAGGACTTACAACCCTGTGGGGAATCCAGGCTGGAGCAGCCTGTTCCTGAGGGACTGCACCCCATGGAAGGGACCCATCCTGGAGCAGGGGAAGAACTCCTTTCCCTGAACAGTAGGAGGAACGTGTGATGAACTGACCATAATCCCCATTCCTGTGTCCCCGTGACGCTGGTGGGGAGGAGGTGGAGCCTAGGAAGAAGGGAGGAGGGAGAGGGAAGGGATTTTTCTAAGATTTGTTTTACTTCTCATGATCTTGGTCTGATTTTGATTAGTAATAAATTTAATTAATTTCTCCAACTTGAGCCTGGTTTTGCCCTTGACTGTAACCGGTGAATGATCTCTCTTTCCCCTTATCTCAACCCATGAACCTGTTGTAATATTTTCTCTCCACTGTCTAGCTGAGGAGGGGCATGATAAGAGTGGCTTTGTTGGGCACCTGGCATCCAGCCAGGGTCCAAACACCATATCAACCTGTCTGCTCCTTGGTGTCTTCGCAGGGAACAGTCCCAGCACATCTGAAGAGCTGCTCCTGTCACAGACATTCTCCAGAAACTGCCTTATTAATGAGGAGGGCAAAGCAAACTTGGAGAGGGGGACATGAAAAGTAAATATTGCTGAGTGAGAACAGTCAAAGCACACCAACAAATTTGCTCACGGAAAATGCCAGTTTGTCAAATGTTTAGGAGGAACTTATCCATTTCATTAAAATTTAGGGGGGAAAGTTATCTAAGCATTACACATGCTCACAGAAAGACTATTACATTGAGGTTTGAAGACTTTTTACCACACATTTGAATGAGAAGTGAAATCATTCTCATTTTTGCTATAATAAGCCATCTGGTGGCTACCTGGTTTGTAGCCTGACATATTAAGCTGAATGTAGAGACTGAACAACATCCTTTTGGGCACTGGTAAATACTGGGCTAAACTCAGTTTCCCCTCCCTGCCCTGACCCTGCTGAGGCATTGGCTCCATCTATACCTACCATAAAATGAATAATAATAATAAAATATACAACTTGTCTTTAATTTCAAGAAGCAATCCAATATCTAGTCTTACACAACAAAAGCATTAAGTGCACTGTGACACGTTTAATTTAGCACATTATCTGTTAGTCTAGCCCCACTCAATCATTTCATGCCTGAGCAATGCCTCTACCTCTGAGAATTCACATACTAGAAAATCTCCTTTTACCTTTCCTAACCGAATGCCATCAACTCAAATTCTTTCTATTTCACGCAAGGGTGCATTTGGGGCTCTATTTTGTGAAGGAAATATTTCAAAGGGGAAGTAATCGGTGTGGTGGGCCACAGTAAGAGGTCACATTAATTCTGCTCTCTCATAGGTTTGAAAAGAGATGTTGGAATTTTTTCCCTAGGGTCTTACATGCACAGAGACTTCAGGCAAAGAGGCAGGAACCCACACACAGTGCAAGTTACATTTAAGGTATGGTAGTACAGACTAGAAGCTGAGGAAATGACAGAGGAGAGAGAGGTTTCTGTGTTTTTCAACTGCATAGTAAGATTTATTTGATTTCATTTAGGGATATTCAGAGCTTGAACAATACAATAATACACTCTTATCTTGATTTCACTGTACCTTATTTTGATTAGCAAGGAAAATAAGCCTAGCAATTTGGATAATAAAGGGGCACTTTAGCAGAGTATAGAACTTTATCAGTCTTCTGAAAAACTTGAGTAGGGTCAAAAATTACTAGTAGTACAGATTTTTTTTTTCTTGCTAAGCCCCTTCAGTTAAGATAAGAGAGGGGGAAAATCAAGTTGACAAGCAAGTTGGTATCAAAACAGTTTCTAAACAAAAAGTTTATGAACAGTCTCAGCACTTTTTATCTTTTCCATTCCTTCTGGATGGCTGCTTTCTAAAGAAAAGTTTAATTCTATTGTTTTTAGGAAAAAAAAAGCCTCAAGTCTTTAGCTTAAACTGTTCTGCTCACCCCTGCTTTAAGAAAAATCACTAAACCAAACAGGGAATCAAAGAGTAGAACACAAAATATTTTTAGAGAAGCCACAGAGGTGCAAGTCCATCAGTCCAGCCGAGACAGCTGGACCTCTGCTCCTACCACCACTCCATCACCGCCCTCCCACCCCGCCCCACACTTCCGAGAGGGTAAGTTCAGCAAAGTGTAGGGTGAATCCAAACGGGACACTTAATGGGAAACCAGAGTGCCTCAATAAATTCTGAGCATGTTATCTTCTCTGCAACAAGTCCAGAACCTAATTCGGAAGTGTGCTTGCCTTAGTCTTGAAGAACCTAACGAGGACAGCTACTCTGAAGCAGTGCGGTGCCAGCTGTTTCCAGATGGAAATCTCTATGATGGATTTATGGAGAATGATGTAGCAACTGCAGCTGTAAGCCTGGATGCTCCAGTGTTAATCAACTGCATGAGGTTGTGGATCCACAACTGGCAATGCTGATCTCAGCTGGCCCCAATGTGACCTCAGTCCACAACTCACGGGATTTCTCCCCACACCAACCAAAGTGCCTGCTGGATTCCATGACGAGCCAAGTTCCTTGCCTGTCAGAAGCATTTTCCCCTTTTTTATTTCCCAGGTAATTTGTTGGTTATCACCCTATTTTTCTTTCATTTTAAAATTTCACTTACAAGGAACAGATAGTACAGGTAAGTCACCCATGACCACTGGTAGAATATTAATTGACTAGAGGTTGGAAAACAAACATCCTCGGTTTCTCATATTTTTCCAAAACTCTACTGTGCTGGTTTAAAAGTAAACAGAGCTCAAGAGAGATTACAAGTCAGAGTTACAACTTACTAAAAAGATTACATAAATACAACGATACAGAGAAAACTGGGTTTAACCCATAAAGACAGATGTATAACCCAGCACCCTGGGACAAGAACAGAACAGTGTTCATTAGCCCCTGTGCTGAGCACCACATGGCCCCCTTGGGTGTGTAAAGCAAAAGGAAAGGAAAACTTGTTGGTCTGAATGATGGTGGCAGTTCTGTTGAAGTAACCATCGCAGTCTGGTCAAAACTGGCAGTCACAGTCCTGTTGAAGTTCTGGTCCTCCTCTGGATCCAACGAGTGGTATCAGAAGTCCCAAAACCCCAGGATTATATGTGCTCAGGTTCAGGTGGGAATGCCCAGTACCTCCCCCAGGGTGGGAAGTTTCAAAAAGGGTGATTTAACTCTTTGATGGTCTAGGTTGTTGCATCTGCCTATTATGCCAGTCCATTGTGGCCCATTAGCAGAGATGACCCCTTAGGCTGGGTGTGAAAGTGTTAATGCCTCCCTGGAGGGGAGTTATCACAGCTGAGTCATGGGTGTGAAGACAAAGAAACACACTCCTGCCTCTCAGGGTTCTTTAATACTCAGTTTGTAGCCTGAGGTGTCTGGTGTGCCCTGGGCAGCTGCTGCAAATGATCCATTAGAAAGGACACAGAGGGTATAGAATACAGAGTTTGCTCATACCCACATAGTGATAAACTGGTCCCAGCCCCTGTAACTAGGACACCTACTGAGTTTGTCAATATTTAACAATTTCTTATTTTCTTTTGTCCTGTATGCACTATCCTTCTCTGTTGCACATTGACCATGACAGCACACATGAGCACAACCCATTTTTAGCCAACCCACTCAATCATTTTACTGTATCTTTTTCACATCAAGCCTACTCCAGTACAGCACTTCAGTATCTAACTCACTCCTCTTGTTTCACAGGAAAACTGCTTTATTTTAATTCACATTTTAAATAGTTGATGCAATCAAAACTCTAATCTATTTAGATGCTTTCTTCTGCAAGCTGAGGTGGTACAAAGGTAGACACACCACCACAATTTTCTTTGCATAGGTAAGAGCTATGGCATGAAAAATAATTCTGCTCTTACTACGTTTGTCCCATTGCCTGGCATTAAAAGCTAGGCTGAGCCTTCACATCCTTCATCCAAATACATATGCTAACATTCATAACAAAAGTAATTGGACTTAGATACTAATAACAGGCATTTGGCATTTAAAATAAAGAAGTGAAAGTCTAAAACACCACTGCAGCTCAATCATCAGTTAATGTATCAGAGATCATTAGACAAAAGAAATCACTTACCTTCCCAAGTGATTAATCTACAAATTCTTACTGCCTTCTCTACCACAGGACATAATAAATCAGATGAATAACTAAGGAAATGTACAACAGTGGAGAATTTCAAACTGCTGCAAAAAAAAGCAACTCAGTCACTGCCCAAACTGACTCCAAATTTCAGTTCATTCTAAAACTGGTGACAATGTCCCTGAATGTGAGACAACAAAAACTAAGTATAAGACTAAGTATTCTACTCTTAAGTTGTCCGGTTTCTGCAAATGTATAAATGCAAATGTGTACTTCCATTCCAATCACCTGCATTTTGCTACTTTCACATCACAGAAAAAATAAGATTTAATCTCACAGAAGGTAAAGTAGCATGCATTACTTAAGAATTTGATCCATTTTCAGTACCTCTTCTACTTCATATTACAGATAACAGTTCTGTTTACTCAGATGAAACCTTTAGGATTAAAAGGAAAAATCAATCTTTCTCTTTAGGTTCAGGCTTTGTTTAGCTGAAAGAAATCCTCCAAAACCCCTATTATGAAGAATGAGAACTGATAAAACCCTGACCAACCTTCTGCCCATCCTCCTCCACAGTCAGCTGAACATCTGAAGGGCTCTCAGCTGAAGATCACTGCACCACCTCCTCCTCACCAATACAGCAGAGTTTCAGCCTGCAGCTGCCTCTCAGTTAAGCACTGTGTGGCTCAGCCCACAGGCCCTCCTGATACCAAACCCAGCTTTCCAGCAAGGCCATCAAAAACCTTGGTCACCTGGTACAAGTGCAAAAAGAATACAAATGTTCATGAAAGGAGCTTGAAGAGAAAGCAGTTCCCAGTGTGCTTTTGCAGCCACACATCTAGTACTTCTTATGTATTCCAGTGACACCCTGCGGCACTTCCCTAGACTGCAGGCTTTCCAAGTCTCAATAGTCATATTATTAACTATGTGGGTAAAGAACAGCAAATTAAAAAAACAGAGAAAGGACATTGGAACACCGACTTCAAGGATTGCTGGTGCACCCCATTGCTCCTGAGGAATGAAATGCATAAGTTTCTCTTGCACAGCAGAGTTATTCACTAGCAGCCTATGCCCCTGTCCCCAGTATCCCACCTCCTGTTACACCTTTTTCTTGGGTGCAAATACATCACTGCCACGCTGATGTAACACGGTGGAAAGAATCTAGTTTTAGTGCCTGAGCTTCTTGGGTCTTTTACTGCAACACGGAACTGTGCTTGACACTGCAATATTTCTGTCTAAGTTACATGAGTGACTTCCAAGAGATATCCTAGCTAGCAACAAGAGGACTGCAGCATGTGATCATAAAGTCTCAGTTTTCACTGCATTAGAACAGACCCACCTACCATTTCAAGAGTATAATTTCTACATGCATCAGCATATTAAAAAAACCAAAAACAAAACACACGAGTGAATTCAAACAGCAGCCTAATAATTTTAATGTTTGCTCTTAACCTCATGAAAAACATCCTCTTACAAATAGCAAGTGCACTTGCTTTTGCCCTTCAGCTCTTTACCACATGAAGAAATATACTCAAAGTGGATCTCTTAATACTGCACTGCATGACATTTTGCATTTAATGAACACATCAAGGACCAGCCTGGGCATATCATATGTCTTCTCTGAAATTATACCCCACAATAACAGTAAACATTTTGAAACATGGGAGAAGTAGACGTGTAACACAGATAATAGCACCCAGGTAACTCAACCAATCACACATGCACATAAGAAAACCTCAAACCAAAAACTCCACAAGCATCCAAGAGAATGAGCTCACACACAAAAGGTGTTCCCATCACTGCAGTGCAATATTCAGAACTTCTTAAAAGAAGAACACCTCCCCAGGTGCTAAAAAGTCCTGCTACAGAGCAGGCCAAGGATGACCACAGGCTGAGTAGCATCTCAGTAGCTCCTGCCAAAGGCTGCCTGGAGTCCCTTAGCTCAGTATGCACAGCCAAGGAATCAAGAGCAAGGTGTATAAAAGAGAAGGGGGAGAGCTAGAGTGAAGGAAGTAGTGTGAATCCTGATCTCCAGTCCTTTCTTGTGAGCCACAAATGCTTCCTAGCTTGAGGTTAATACAGAGTGTATAAACAGACAGGTGAGCACAAAACCCTCACGGATGTTCCCATCTTCTGAACAACCAAGGCCCTTGTGAATCCAGTTAAGGGTGCAAGGGAGTGTCAATTCTAAATATCTTATTGAGAAACTTTCTACACAGTCTCCAGAACCTGCCCATTACTGTTAAACATCAAACATCAACCTTAGCAGTCTACCATAGAAACTTAAACTGTACAGAAATGCACGCTATTTGGGGTCCAAAATCTTCCTTCAGCTGGAACTGACAAAAGCTTTGCCTTCAACTTCAGCAAAGCCACAATTTCACCCTGAACATCCCTTACTGACACAAATTATTGCTTTACAGCACGTACAATTCCTCCTACACCTTCCCCTTGACTAACACTACCTCAGGATGATGTAGGCTTCCAAACTGAATCGTACAGCACACTGACAGAGTGATATCAGGTACCAATTCTACTTCCTACTAACGTTACTACTCATAATTTTGTTACTATTACAAACTGAAAATAAGTATGTCCCAGAGATCATCTGCATCTCAGTATTCAATGTGCAATCTGCAATTGCACATCTTCCAGTTTATGCATGCAAGGCTGTGCACAAGCCAAGCATACCATGACCAGCCCCACATGTAAAACAGAAGTATTCAGTATGTCAGACCTCACTGTTCAAGCTAAATGAACCACAAAATTCCTCTTTTCCCTTCTGCTAAGATGCCCTAAGAAAGGAATAGAGGCAGATCAAATTTGATTCTAAACTTCAAGGTTTCTTAACAATGAGCTTGCTGACCTGTGCTTTATTGGTCAGTTGTTGATCTCATCTTACACAACTATCCACAGGGAGCATGGTTAAAGCTGAGCTCCCACCACATTGCTTTGATAACAAGGCTTAGGAATGGAGCAGACTTAATTTTTTCACTTATATATTAATAACCTTTTTATCTTTATATAAATTTAGTAAGTCAAGCTCTAATTAGAAAAGAGGGGTATTATCTATAAATATGAGTTTCTGGAATCTGCTCTTTATCCTGCTGATAGTGCTTGGGCAGGGAAATAAAGGCAAGAGTAGCTTTTGAATTATGTGATGTTATAGAAAGTGCAGTTAACCGCAGACCAGCAGTAGATACAGAAGTATCTACTCATCCTTTATCTCTCCCATAGTCACTTGACAGAGTCAACACCTATAGGAAAAAAAAGTCAGTACCTAGGGTGTGATAATTCACCTTGTGCCTGTTGGTTAACCATATTATTTCTCAGTAAACTGACTGGCTTAACACCAAATAATTTCTGGACTTGGATAAACTTATCAATTCCTATAAAGCCTAAGATCAACCAGAAACATTCATTTTTCAAAAGTAACGCATGGCAACACTGCTACTGGTCTAGCAGCAAAACACAAGCATTCCAAAAACAGCCACCAGGCAAGAGAAAGAATATTAACAGGGGGTCAAGCAGAATCACAAGAAATAAGCTACACATGTACAGTTTGTATATACAGAAAATATATTATATATGCTATACATACAGTGGTATAGTAAATGTACTATACATAGTATACACCATACATACACACTGTACATAGCATGTACTTACAGTCTATTCACACATATAGACATATGTAAACATACCTTAAGTGAACAGTATTCAAAGTAAAGGCATATATTGGTAGGTACAATGTAGTAAAACAAGAACTGTTGGTAAATAAGCATGTTGTTGCATATTCAGTCTTTCAGTGCGGGAGAACAAAAAAAAAATTAAAAGAAATGGCCTGCCATTGGACACAACTACAGGTCAGTACTGAGGATGAGTGAGGTTTAAGCAGTGCAGTGCACTTGGTCGATCCTTTCTGTCAGTCAGTCACATGCCCACTGGGAAGCATAGAGCTCACTGACCTTTGCTGGGAAGGCACCTGGAAGAAGCTATGTCAACTAAACAGGGCTCTAGAATAGGACTTCAGGCCAAAATACTTTCAGGCTGGCTCTTTTGTGGGGTTTTTGGTTTTGGATGCAGTGAATAGCTCAGAAGCTTTTTAGACTTTTTTCTCTCACAGTTTGTATTGACAGTTTCACTAATTCCTAATGGCAGACCCACCCTGCCATATGTAGGGTATATAGGTAGCTTCTACACACATTTCTAACAGAAATGTTTCCTTACATGCAACTTTCATTGATATAAAACATCAGGTTCAACAGATGGATATACATTATAAAAAGATGCCCACAGACACACTAAATGGAAGGTGGGAAGAGAAATTTCACTGGCCCTTCAGTCAAAGATTCTATCAAGTCTTAACTTATAAGCAAGACAGTAATGCTGAATAAAAGTACACAAATGCAAAGGAAAGACAGAAAAGAAAAAAATCTATTCCAATTTTGATGCCTGAATTCCTCTGAGAAAGCAAAAATTTGGAAAAAAAAAAGTTCTCTATGTGCTTCCTCATCACATGCTTATTCTTGTCTAGAAGGATTCATCAGCTGCACTCCAGTAGAACACACTAGCTTCTCTACCTTATCAACCAGATGCATCTGATTTCCAATCTCCTCCTGACATAAAGAGATAACATGTTCTGTAAACATTTGTAATTACACTGTATATTTTGGATATTACAAGTAACTATTTTCATTTCACCTTAACCAGTTAATAATGATTTCAAGGTACATTGGCCAACATGTAGGTACTCCTCATTAAAAAGCATGTGGCAAACTGATAAGCCAGGACACGGTTAACTCCTTAGCACGCAGTATTTTTCCTCAGCACATCTTCTAATGTATCCAAAGGGTAGTTGCACCTTGAGAGCTGAACTGCCAACTGAAGAGCTCTGCCACAGAAGCTCTGTGAAAGTAAAGAAAGGAGAATCTGCAGGTGACTTGTGATGACCACCAAAGCTTATTCACATGCAGCAAGATGGTGGGGAGGAACAATACGTGCCTGAGGAGGTCCAGAGGAGTCACAGCTGTTTAGGTTCAGCAGAAACTGGAGTTCAAGGGTCCTCGAGCAGGAAAGAGGATGGCAGGCTAACCGCCTAGGCAAGTAGCTCATTCTGGTTATCTGCCAATACACAAATTATACCAAGTGGTGTAGAACAGATTTCAAAAGGACAGGGGGAAAGGTAGACAAGTCAGTATCCACAGACCCTGATAGTCTCCCAACTGGTGTTGAGCATATTGTTTGGATAACACCTAACCACAGACTCAAATCCTCTCACATATAAAACTGAGTAAGTTCAGGTCTCCAAACAGTCAACGAAGAACTGAGGAATACATGGAAAGAGGACATCATCATCATCCACTCTCTCAGCTATCTTTTGAAAGGAAAGCTCCTTTCCTCAAAAGCAGCTTCTAGGTTCCGATTTCAGGAGCTAGTTTCAAGTCATGAATTCAAAATGAAGAGATAGTTCTCTACAATACAGAATATTAGCCCACCAGCCTAAAAAAAACAAAAAAAACCCCAAACAAACAACAACAACAACCACCAAACAAACAAAAACAATTAAAAAACCAACCCCATTAACAAACAAACTCCAAACCCACCAGGCAGCTGCACTCACATTATTCTTGGTATTTCTTCCCACACAACATGCACATTTTCAGAGACCTTGTTATAAGACCAAAGCATGGGATCCATCCAACAAACTTGGATGTTGCAAATTCTGGTTGAGGCTATACCCTCAGCAGTACTGTCAAGTGTTGCAATAAGCAGATCCTCCCAGTAAGGCACAGGGACAGAACTATAAAAGTATTGAAGTATCGCAATGTGTAGAGAATTATAGGAATAAAGTTCACTAACAGGTGCTATTAGCTAAATTCCCTACACGGTAAATGGGACTAGGAGCATAAAGTGATGAACAGGAGAAAAAAGAGGATGAAAGTCAGCAGAAAATCCTGAGAAGTGAGATCTGACAAAATCTTGTCTTAAATGCAAAAAACTCTAAACATCCATCCTTCCTCTACACGCTATGCCAGAAAGAAAAATACATTTTTTAGAAAAGTAGTTTTCCTTCCTGAAAAATGACATCATAAAAAGTTGAAAGGTAAAAACAATCCTTTCAAGCTGCCTAACACAAGCTTATGTTTCATGTCATTGGAGGACAACACAAGATCCCCGCAGCATCAGTACACCACCACAGCTTTCACCACTGTTCTCTCTCACAGATTTCTCATCATCTCCCTATGCTTCTCTGCTGAAGTCATACACCAGCTATAATGAAAATAACATCGTCAAATTTTCCCTGAGATCAAAATGGCACTCCTTATGCTGGACCTACCTTTCAAGACTCTTTCTGCCACAGAACTTGGGCTTCCTTATTTATACTATTTCCAGGTAAACTGTATTCTAGACTTTTCAGAGTACAGGTCTCATTTTGTTCTTTGTGAAACACCTTTCTTGATAAATAACAAAGTAACATAAATATGCATAACAGGCAGCATAGTTAGTAAAGATCTCACTGTGTTAGCCATAATGTATTCACTTACTTCCAATTCATGACTATAGATCTTTGCTTAACGTGCCCTTAAAAGCATCAAGAACAGAAATGCCACAACCTTACTGAGCAACCTCTTCCTCTGCTTTGCCATTCTTAGAAAAACAGTGGTATTATTCGTAGGACAAGAATCCGGTTATTTTGGGCTAGAAGATGCTAATGAGCTGCACACAATGCTCCTCCTAAGGCTACAACATGAAGACCATGTATGTTTGACAGAGGAATGGAGTGCACAAGTAACTTGCTGCAGGTCTGCAGAGAAGATGCCTCTCACCTATGTGATATGCTTGGGAATGCAGGTAAGTCTCAGCAAACTCTGCTTTTTTCCTCTCAGTGCTGGAGGGATCAGGAGTTCCTATGACATGCTTGCTGCATGTGATGACAAATGCAATTTGCACATGACATAGCTGAACTATTCATAAGCCACAGTATTCAGCTGCATATCAGCACATTGCTTACACAGAAACAATCCCTGCTCTCATGGAAATTTGTACGCAACAATACAAAGACCATCGGAGAAAACAAAACAAAAAGGAAATTATCATCACATTCTTGTGCAGCAGGCCAAGCAGGCAGTAGCAACAGCTTCAACAATTAAATGTCTAGCATTAAAATTATTTTTTTAGTATTGAGATTTCCTCCATAGATAACTCAGAACACAAAACAAGGCTCCTGACTTAACTTCAAATAACTGCATGTCCATATTCAGAACTCACGGTATGTACCACTTATGCTCAGTACTCAGTATCACTTGTGCTTCGAAGGGATGTTGGTAACTGCTTCCTTCAAACAAGGAAGACAGGACAAGTAAAATGGCAGCACAAAAACGTAGTCAATATTTACAGGGGACTGGTGACAAAAAGTTTTTTCCAGTTACTACAGGTGTTGTTTTAATTACAGGTTAATTTTAATGTACAAGACCCACCTAGAGGAAAGTCACAGTCCTCCCTGCCCTGTTAGCAGAAGCTGAAACTCACTGCCTATCTGGCAGCTTTTGTCAACCAGTCAGGATCATAGAATCAGACGGGTTGGAAGGAGACCTCCAAGATCATCAAGTCCAACCCTTGATCCACTACCACCGTGGTTACCAGACCATGGCACTGATGCCACATCCAGTCTCATCTTAAAAACCTCCAGGGACAGAGAATCCACCACTTCCCTGGGCAGCCCATTCCAATGCCTGATTATCTGTAAAGAATTTCTTCCTAATATCCAACCTAATGGTCGCAATACCACCAGGTTGACCTGAGGAACCATGAAACAAGATTGGAAAGCAAAATAATTGCAAAATTCTGGGAGGATGAGAGGAGGCACAACAGTGTAAAGAAGCTTCTGCTGCTCGCACAGTGACTTTGCAGTGAGACAGTAACCCCTGTTTCTTTTGCTTCTTCATGCTGAATACCTGTCAATGCAGAATTCTAGGAAAATAAGTAGGAAAAAGTTTCTTTCCCAAGAAAGTTTCCATAGAACAAATAATGCTTGTTAAGAAAGACAGAGAGCCTTTTTACCAGGGCCTGTAATGAAAGGGCAAGGGAAAATGGTTTTAGACTGAAAGAGGGCGGGTTTAGAATGGACATAAGGAAGAAAATTTTATTATGATGAGGGTAGCAAGACACTGGAACAGGTAGCCCAAAGAAGTTGTGGATGCCTCATCATGAGGGGTCTTCATGGTCAAGTTGCTTTGAGCAACCCTATAGCAGCCTTCCAGTACCTGAAGGGAGCCTACAAGAAAGCTAGAGAGGGACTTTTCACAAGGGCTCATAGCTGTAATTCTAAGGTACAATTTTTTCCTGTAGAAGTTGAGGAAAATCTAGTATGAAAGATGTAATGGATATGACACTGGCATATTCTTCCAAGTGAAGAGTGCACAATGCTAAAGATTTTCAGCTTCACTGATCACAAGCTCAACTCAGACAGCTAGTAGGAACAAGTGTTTTTGCCTCTCAGGAATATGCAGTGTTTTACATGACCATGTGCTTTTCCAGTCCATTTATTTAATTATTAGGCCCCTTTTGAGACTTATAAGCAAAATAAAACTGCTTGGCATTGCTTACGCAAAGAGAAACTAAATAGAATAATGAAGCCCACAGGGAATCTAAGGTCACCTCTTCAGCTCCCCAAGCTGGCAGATCACAAGGCACAAGTTTTTAGAATTAGCTCCTAAAATCTTGAAACTTCTTCAGCCTTTCCAGACAAATAATCTTTCATGGAAGAATACAGATAAGAGACCAGTCCAAAACAGAACAGGTTCTCAACTGGGCCTGTGGCAGATCTGTAGTCCCTCAAGAGTCAACTCACTCAACAGGCACACACTGCTTTTTGTACTGAACACAAGTATCACAGTCTGGTTGTCCAAGTAATAACAAGTACTTGAGGCTGAAAAAGCTACTCACAAAAGCGATTCAGCATGCAAAACTCCTGAGCAGTCACCAGATACCATCACGTCTCAGGAGACTCTAGGGAAATAGCAGGCCAAGTTACAGGAACAGAAAGGAAGATTTCTGTCATACATCCACAGCTTCAGGTCCAAAGTAAGACCAGAGAAAGCAACACAGTCACCAAGACAACACATGCATGTTTAGGAGTTGAAGGACCTGGCCTGGTCATCTAGGGCAGTGCCCTCCAACTTTTCCATCTCAGCCACATGGCTGCTGCTCTCTCTTCTTCCTCACTTCCCACCCTAAGTCCTGTATCCTTGTGACCCAAACACACATACAAGAACACTGGCCCTGGAAGTGGTCATTAGTCCCACTTCCCAGGACTTCCTTCCACAGGACTTGTGCAACCCAGGTTTGCTCACCAGTTTGAGGCTGGGTAGAACTGAAATCCTTTGTCATCGCACTCTTACACATACACAACCACCTCTGTGCCAGATACTGTAGCATCTTCGAAATTTGGTCTTTCCTAACAAAAAACTTTCTCATTTCCTTTGTGGATTTGGGTTCCAGCATTTACATTTCAAGCTGTCGCTGGCATGATCCTTACATACAAAGCAGGACAAAGTATTTGCTTTACAGCCAAAGCATGCTCTGCTTTGTTTAATGCTCTCCCTACCTCTCTGCCTCTTCTGCTGAAAACAGCAGTCAGTGCTGCAGACTTCTAGACCTTATCTATCAGTACCCAACAAAATGCCAATTGCTTTGCCTGATAGGCTATCATAATGTCCACAATTTCTAGTCATGTTCCAGGGTCCTCATGTAGCAGACATAAACAAACAAAAAAAGGTAACGAGTTTCTGGCCAAAAAGTGATGTTGTGATGCTACGTTACCTCTAGTGATGCCTTTAGGGCAAAGTGGCTTCAATAACTTCCCGGCAGCCATGCATGAATCAGTGACCTAAACCCTCAGCTGTACAACACCACATCATTTCTTCCAGCAGTAGGGAGGACTAAACATCCCAGCTCCATCCTCTCTGTCATAGCAGACCTGCAAGGCATGAGCAAGTGCTGATGTCCATGTATGCACACACAGCAGGCCTTGCATTTCCAAAAAAAACACAGGCTCACTGAGTGTCCACTACACAGTACATCCACACAGATTTGCCAACCCACACTGTACCAGGGAGAGGAACCCAAGAGGAGGCTGCTTTTACCAAACAGGCTGCTCCAGACATCTCCCTTCCTAAGGGACTTTCAGATACTAATGATACTGTGCAGACTCCTCAAAAATACATAGCTAGAAGCCAGGCCACAAAATGCACAAACAGTTTTTTTTAAACTGTAAGCTTGACAGTTTTGATTGAAATCTTCACTTCCCTTTGAACAGAATAGAAAGAACACATAATGAGTGCAGGGGATGTACGAAAAAAACAGCGTGAGGAAAAGAAACAAAGAAAAGCCCCAGTCCATGTATCCCACCCAAAAAAAACAAGAGCAAAATCTGCTCTATGTTGGAAACTCCCATAAGATATCTTGATTTCAAGCAACTGAATGCATACACAGGTAGTTATGACTCTCAGAGAGTAACACACAATTGATTTTAAGAAACTAGAGCAAAACTGGAGACTGTGATCCATTATATATCAGAATGTAATACAGCATATCCCATCAACCAGTGGTACAGGGCAAGTTGGTATGCTTGGAACTCTTCTGTCTTCACAGAAGACACTCCACTGCAGAGATTACTAGCACATCTCTAAACCAGTTCATCCACCATTTAGAAGGTTGGGACAGAACAACAGAAAGTAAGGTTTAAAACAAGAGGGATAGTGAAAAATAGGGACAGAAATATGAACTTCAGTAGGAACCTCAGGATACACAAAGCACACATTCCATTAGGTAGAAAAGAAAAAAAAAAGATGGTTTTTAAAAACAGAGGAAGAACAATCACCCACCTTTCAAAAGGGGCTGAAAAGTTGGAATTTCCTGCAGTTTTATGACATCTGGATCATTGCTGACATTCCGTGAGGATTGTGTTCCTGGGGCTACCACCACAATGTCGTCCATTTTTGCGCGTTGCTTGGCTGGCAAAGGAGATGCAAAGGAAGGATATGGGAGGGAAAGGGAACAATCAAATTAATAAGCAGATTCCATCAGAATCTAACCCTATGTGAATGTTGCTCTATTTAACATTGTACAGATATGCTTTTTATAGTACAAACACATTACCGAGATCATCGGAAGACTCTAAGCTCCTTTCTCGCTTTCCAAATCGGGTAACAATTGATTCTGAAACACCTGCACCACTGACACCCTCCTCACTCCTCCTCCCTCAGCTCCACACCCACGTTGCCCACTGTGCTCCCACCTCTCCGGCTCTGCCTTCCCCGGCCTGGGCGGTGCCCCCTCGCCGTCACAGGAAGGGCCGGGCCGGCGCCCGCCGCTGCCTCCCAAGGAAACAGCTCTTCCCTGATCCACAGCCGCCGCCCCTCGCCACTGCCCGGGGGGCAGCCCCGTTCGCCGGGGGGCAGCCCCGTTCGCCGGGGGGCAGCCCCGTTCGCCGGGGGGCAGCCCCGTTCACGGCGCCCTGTCTCAGTCTCCCTCCCTCTTCCCCCCCCATCCCTGCTGGGCGCCGGGCACCGACCTGCGGCGCTGGGCTCGCCCGGGCGGCTCTCGGCCTCGGCGCTCTGCTCCGCTCCCATGGCGGCGGCCGCTCCTTCCCCGCCTCCCGCAGCGCGGTGGCAGCGCCGCGGCCGCCGCCCGCCCACGGGGTTCCGGCGGTGCCGGGTCACGGCGGCTCCGCCCGCGGGCGGGGCTGCGCTCGGGGCCGCCCAGCGAAGGGGGGAAGCGGGAGGGGCTCTCTCTTCTGCCCCACCGGAGTGGCGGCGAGCGGATACGGATGGGCCTCTCGGGCCAGGGCGGTGCAGAGCATCCCTCATCTGCTTGGGCAGGAGGTTGAGGGATGATCCTGCTCCGCTGCTCGGCCCTAGCGAGACGACAGCTGGAGTACAGTGTCCCGGTCTGGGCTCCTCAGTATAAGAGACGTACTGGAGAGGGTCCAGTAGAGGCCACAAAGATGATGAGGGGTCTGGAGCATCTCTGTTATGAGGAGAGACTGCGGGAGCTTGGCCTGTTTAGTTTAGAGAAGACTGATAGGGGATCTCATTAATGCATATAAATATCTCAAAGGCAGGTGCCAAGAGGATGGTGCCAGAGTGTTCGGTGGTGCCCAGCAACAGGACGAGGAGTAACGGCTATAAAGTAAAACACAAGAAGTTTCATCTTAACATGAGGAAGAACTTCTTTACACTGAGGGTGGCAGAGCACTTCAACAGGCTGCCCAGGGAAGGCATGGAGTCTCCCTGACTGGAGACATTGAAACCCACCTGGATGAGTTCCTGTGTAACCTGCCTTAAATGACCCTGCCTTGGCAGGGGGGTTGGACTAGGTAATCTTCAGAGGTCACTTCCAACCCTAACAAATCTGTGATTTTGGGATTTCTTTAATTGCATGTATTAATTCTTCTCTGCTAAGACAAACATGCCAAACCCCAGACAGCTGGACACAGAGCAATCTGGGCAACATCCATCACCAGCTGCCTTATATACAAGTGTGCCAGGAGTGAGGGAAAAGCAGCCCAGATCAAAAGTTCACAGGGAGGTCAGGCTTAGGAAAAAAGAAAAAAAAAAAGAAAAAAAAAAGCAAACCGAAAACACACAAGTGAAAATGAAAAGAAAATATACTTTGAGATTTCAGACTTCATGGTTAGGCTTCACAAACGAAGATTTGGGAGTCAAATCAGAAAAGGCATCATGCAATTGTCTGTGACAGAAGAATTGTCTATAATAGGACCAGCACTGGTGTGTGCTAGCTTCTGAACAAGCCTGTTCTCTGCTCATGCATGAAGCCCAACATCATCAAAAGCTCTGCACCAAACTCAGCACCATTTTTCTAGGCTGTCTTTGCTAATTGTCACGAAGATTTAATTTAACACAAAAAAATACTCCTATCTCATGAGAACATCAGCCCAATCCAACATCACCTTTTGCTAGCTATAGGCTGTACGCTGTACTATGTACTTTGGTAACCCAATAGGTTACAATAGAAGTTCATCCTATCTGTGCCCAAGTGTTTCACCATGAGCACTGGCTCTCAAGCAGAGAGGTGCTCTACAGAAGCAGGAAAACACCTTTAGTGACTTAGCACCATGACGCAGAGTTGGGGGTCCTTCCATTCTCCCTCTCTCGGCCTCCCTTCCTTCCCATCTCAGTGGTGAAGGGAGCACAGCAGCTGCTGGGCAAGGCTGTCACTTTCCTAGCGAACAGACAAGGTTTCTGCATAGCTTTTGATGGACCTTGGCTTCCCTGCACCTCAGCAGCCTGACAGATTTGCTTCTAGTCTCCTCAGGGAGGCTGAGCACCTACCCTACCAAGAAGAGGCAGGAAGAGCAGAAATCAGCCATGGTGGCTAGAGCGGGGCAGTCATGTTATCCCCAATATCTCTTCTGCCCTGCTCATGTTATAGATCACATCAGCCCTTCTCATATTCCCATAATCATCTGTGCCTGTCCCACCACAGTAGTCTCTGTGTATATTTTCACAGTCACTGTCATTACAGTACCCTCACACCATTAACACTATCCTAACAGTCCTGGTAAAGAACAAATGTCCTCACCCTTACCACCAACCCAGACAGACCTTAAGACTTATTTTTCAGCTTCTTTCTGCTTGGCTTCTACCACCACCATGCTGTAAGCAAAGGCAGGTGGCAGATGCAACTTTGTCT
Organism: Corapipo altera; assembly: GCF_003945725.1. Lineage (NCBI taxonomy): Eukaryota > Metazoa > Chordata > Aves > Passeriformes > Pipridae > Corapipo > Corapipo altera. Next base: position 981,056 of record NW_020884989.1, read on the forward strand.
AACGTATAGTAGGAGTAATACCTGGGCTCACTTTTAGTATTCATTCCCATTGTCATTCACTGTGTGATGCAGTTAATAGGTGACACCTTAAGTGTTCACATTCTCTTACAACTTTTTCTTTGAACAATGAATGTTACCAGTTTACCAAAAGAGAAATGCCTGGCTAGAAACATTTTCTTAAACAAGTGTAGCTGAAAATTTCAGATAAAAACACCCCACCAAGAATGTGAGAATCACAACCAAACATTAGAAATTGCCCCAAAATAGCCATTTGGTGCAAAATGTGATGGTGGTCTCAGTCTCTTAGAACAATCATGTCCAGAAAAAAGCCAAAACCCAGCCATATTGACCAAGGGGACTGACTGGGCATCAAGAACATCCATCCCTTGGCATCTAATCATTATAATATATAAAATAACCTGCCCTTTGGTATCTCTTCAGGTAATGTACCATCTCTAAAAAGAAAATGTCTTTTATTTACAAGAAACTACATTAAAGGTCTCTTTCCTGAAAAAGAAGGAATGTGTCCTACAATCCTTTTATTCTTTGCACTCCTTTGTCTCTGGGCTACTTTTACTCCTAAACACCACCCCAAAAATAATAAGAAAAGAAATTTTAAAAAGGAAATTAAAAATTTCCAAGCAAAAACATTACTTAAGCAAGCAATTTCACAGAGACAGCTGAGGGAGGAATGGCTAAGCCACCAGTCCAAGTAGACAGGCTATTGTGTACAACTCCCATTCTGCAAACACCCTGTGTTTGGCTGTGTTTGAACAGGATTACTCAGGTAGCACGGAGTCTCTTACATAGACATGGAAATATGTCCATGTCCGTTTAGTCCAGGATATGCATATTAATCACTTTCATTACAGCCTCCAAAAGCAGATCTGACTGTGGGCAAAACCACAATAGCCTGACAAACGAAGAATTTCACCGTGTGGTTTTGCCTTTGTGTCTGATGCTCAGGAAGAGCCCTTGGCGCCGGCCAGCAGCTGGAGGAGCGGGAACACCCCCGCAGCCCTGCCGGGCAGGCAGAAGGGCAGCCGGGCAGGAGAAGGGCAGGTAGGAGGGCAGGCAGGGAGGAGGAAAGGAGGAGGAGGGCAAGCAGAAGGGCAGGCAGGAAGGCAGATAGGCAGGTAGGTAGGCAGACAGAAAGGCAAGAAGGAAGGCAGGAGAAGGGCAGGAAGAGGGCAGGTAAGCAGGTAGGTAGGTAGGCAGGCAGGTAGGCAAGAAGGAAGGCAGAAGGGCAGGAAGGGGGCAGGCCGGGGCAGGCCGGGGCGGGGGAGGAGGGGGAGGAGGAGGAGGAGGAGGAGGAGGAGGAGGAGGAGGAGGAGGAGGAGGAGGACGGCAGGCAGGCGGCCCGGACCCGCCTCCCGCGGTTCCTCCTCCCGGACGTGCGGGACACCCGCGGTTCCCCTGAGCCGCCCGGTCGAGCCCGGCCGGGCCCCGCTGCTGCCTTCCCGCCACCGGGCGGCAGGGGGGACAGCCCGAAGGTACCCCCAGAAACGCCTCCCCGCCCGGGGAGCAGAAGAGGCACCTCGGCGCGGCTTCCCTGGCCGCCAGCGCTCCGCGCAGCTGGAAACAAACCCGCCTGGTCGTCCCGGGCCGCGCCGAGCCCCCGCCCCGGTCACCATGTCCCCGGCGGGCAGCTGGTGGTCCGTTCGCCTGCTGGTGATCACCTGTGTGATGGCCGGGCCGTCCCTGAGTCAGGAGTGTTCCGCGGAGAAAATGGAGAATTCCATCATCGATATAGACTTGTCCCTGCCCCGAGGCGTCCGGGGCGCGGAGCCGCTTCGCGTCCCCAGCGCGGGGGCTTGTGCCCGAACCTGCTGCTCCAGGGACGGGCTCGCAGGTAACCTCGGCCGCCTTCTCCACCAGCGCCTACCAGCGCCTGGGAAATTACTTCTGGGGTTTGGGCTCGCGTGGTGCTCAGCCGCTGTTCTCCGTATTCAGCGTAGGAACGTCAATTTATCCTTTCATTCGGGTTTCGATAGTACCCCCTTGCGGCTGCTACTCTAGCCAAATGTGATGTTGGGTCTCAACGCAAGACCCCCGGGGTGCTCAGGAAAATAGTTGCATCATAGAAACTGTGGTAGTTTTAAGCGTTAAAAACTCAGATCCCCAAAGCCTAAGATGCCTAGGCTGTGTTTAGTAGATGCGCTACGAAGTGACGAATATTTTGCACTGACATTTTTGTATTTAATTTTAGCCAAAAATGAGAATGCTTACCCTTCTCTGTGATGGTTGGTTTGCATCAAGCTCTTGGAGCAGTAGGAGGCAAAGCAGCAAGTAGAAACTACAGGGGTAAAGGTGACCCTCCCAGGCAGCAACAAGACATGCAATTCCTGGGATGTGATAGGGAAAAATGTATAAATAATTTTCTTCCCAAGAAGTTTACCAAGGAGGTTTTCAGATTTATCAGGATTTGTAAGTGAGAAATTGTTATATAAAGTGGTGCCATTGTGGTACAGGTAAGGGGAAGATGAGGGATTAGACTCATAATTTCCCCAGCTTTTTTTGTACAGGAAGAGGAAGGTGTGATCTTTCATATTTTGGCCATAGGCCATTCTTTTGTATTCCTTGGCTGTTTTTCCTGTAGGGATGTTATGAGTTAGTAGTTTTCCTCTTACTCACATGAAGAAAAATTAACGAAATAGAGCTCATTATCATACTGCTATAAAAATTCTTATTGCTGTAACACACATTTATTATGTTTTGCAGGAGACAAGAAGTGTAATTTGATGATTTTTTATGCTGGAAGAACAAAAGCACATCCAAACTGCTACCTCTTTTACTGCCCTACCACAGAAGCTTGTCTGATGAAACCTGCAACAGGACTTGTGAGCTACAAGATAACTACAGGTAAGTAATAGTGAGATTATTTAATAATAATAATTTTAATAATAGCCCCCACACTAGAGGACTTTTCCACCTGTGAACTTTCAGTAGTGGCCAGAAAATGGGTTTTTTGTGTGTTTTTAGTAAAATGTTCTAAGCCAAGCCCAATAAATTGAGAATGTTGCTCCTTTACCTTGTGGAAAATGGAGGAGCAGGTATGTGGTGAGCTTATTTGTGGGCCCAGCTTCCTGCTTGGAATAACACCATGACCCTTATAAAATTCCTTCACATTAGATTGAGAACTCCTCATCATTTGCCCTTGCTTAAAACAAAAAGCAGCTGCTGCTATATTAATATATTCAAGAAGGAAGATTTCCTGAATGTAGTGATGGAGAGTATCACTGAAAGCAATGGAAATACCATGCCCTTTTTAAAGGGCTCACGTTACACTGATGAATAATTAGCAATGGTAATCATTATTTTCTGTTTTCAGTAAGAGAACCTGAAGTGCAGAAGCAAACTTTCTAAACTGGAAGCTTTATGGTATATGGGCTGCACACTCAGGAATTTCTCGCTCTCTGTCATAGGCTGTGGAATTTTTAATGACAAGGCATGTTTGCCGATTGACATTGACTTGCACCAGACTTGTTTGAACAGCTCAGATAAGAAACTGATAATTAGATTGTCTTGCCAAGAGTTTACGAGGTGGTTTCAGTACGGCTGCTTGAGAGAGCAAAAATTTCATATTTCCAGAAACTGAACTCCTGCTGAAAAAGAGAGCTTTTCCAAGAGGAACTATTTGCAAGGAGCAACAGCATGATATATGGAAAGATTACTCATATAATGTTACCAAGTGTTTTTGTGCAAGCACAGTCACACAGGAATTGTGCAAAAGCAATGTGAAACAAATGAACTGCATGCCTGTAAAATTATTATTATAACTACTCTTTCCTCCAGCTCTTTCTCCCCTACAAGAATATCAGAGTTTCAAACAAAGGAAGAAGAAATGTAATTGTGCTTTCATTCTGCATAGAGTACGATGCTGAGTGAACAACTCGATTGCATATACTACCTCTCTTTCATTTTGCAGTTTTTAGCTTCTGTGAACATTGAATTAGGGAAAGATTATCCTAGCTTATTTACCTTATGTTCCTAATAAGTTTTCAAAGGTAGCACCTGAGCAGTGTCAGTACCAACAAACATTTCAAACTTTGTTCTTTTATATGAGGATGTGTATGTGGTTACACTGAAAACCAGAATAAAAGGGGGAAAGATAATTTATTGGTAATAAAGCAACTTAAAATACTGATGCTACATTAGTAATAAAATTTAGCTTTTTCTTTTTTTTTTACTATCCTTATGGCTGTTAATGAATGGAAACAACCTATGGCTTGTGAAGTAAAACATGCTCAAGAGGTGTTTAGTTTGTTTTTTAAGAGTGACAACCTGAAGTTTGGTTTCTAAGGAAGCATATTGGATTTGACATATCAGAAAGACCATTTTATTTTTTTCAGCTCCTTTTAAAGTTTGATTCATATAGTGCCCTTGTTCTTTCTTACCAACAAACATCTATCCTAATACCCCAACTGTACTTTGCATGTGACAGTTTTGGGCCACTGCATCTGGGAGCTTGTAGTTTAAAATGGAGACAAAAAATACTATAAAATCAATGTTTGATGGAAGATTAAGATAAAATTGTGCCCGTGATTCAAATGAAGTATTTGCTGTACTCTTTAGCATTGCTAGCGTTTTGGTTTGTTGTTTGGGGTTGGCTTTTTTTGCACTTCATTTTTTTTTGTGGCGTCTTAAGGCTTGGAAAGATATATTAAAACACCAGCCAAGTAGGCTTCTTTGCTTGTATAGTAAAACTGAAATATATCCATCGCTCTAGATAAGAGATCCTACTTGAGGAAAAAGTGACAATGAAAATGTAATGGACTTTTTTTTAATTTATTTCAATTCCACTGCAGTTAACAAACCTCTTTCTTTCTATGGTAAAAACAAATGAGTGAGAGTCAGAACTATTTGAGAGCATGTTCCCTTTTAAATGTTCTGTGCAGCAGCTGAATTGTTATAAATATATATTGTATTTTTATATTATAAATATAAATCATATCTTTATACATATATAGATATATAAAATCTGAATGAACAATTAGCTGGTATTTCCAAGAGCTTGTGTTCACCCAAATACTTTCTGTAGTACTGTGTAAAATCAGGTAGCTGCTAGGATTATAATTTTTATGGTATTTCTGTCACATAACACTGTTGTTCTTCTTCCAAATTCTATTAAATGACATCAGCCACCTGTTTTGCAAGGAATACATATGAGCTTGTGGAGAAATTTATAAAATGTAGTCTGCTTCTCATGGAGGTCTTCTCTGCCAGTGCCTCACATACTCTTGGAGCAGTGTCTTCAAGCACAGCAGTAGGAACTCAGGTCATTCCTACAAATCAGTATGTGTATAAAATGTCCTATAAAATGGAGATGTTATTGCCACCTTGTATCATACAACAATTTTTGAATGTGAATTGAATTGTGTCAGGCACTGGGTGCTTGGACATTACAAGAAAGGGCTGTATCTAATCATATTAACTAGGTGGAAATGTACATCTCACAAAAAAATTGACAAAAGTAACATTGATAATATCTACTTCTTAACTCACAGAGGCTGAGAATAGTTTGAAAGCAGTGAGCCTATTCACTCTGCTTTTCACCTCTAAATAAATGCTTACACGCCTGCAATGTAGGTATAAACTAATCACACTGGGATGATCACTGCAGAGGAAAATTCTGTAAGAAGTTGCAGTCATGGCCTTATGGGATGAGGCTTGAGGCTGACAGGTATTTTTGACGCGGAATTTAAATGTCACTGTGTATATTTTAAAGAAAAGAAGTTCATGATGCCTCAGTTTCATTAGTCATTACCTCCTGGAGCTCCCTTATGTCTCTCTTTCTAAGTAATACAAATTGAGTAAGCCTATATTAGTCAAAAATAGATTTAATAATTAAATACTGGTATTTCTGTTTCCAGACACCCATGCCCCAGAGGATAAATCTATCAAAACTGAGAACTTTTCTTCAAATGAGTATTCTTTGTCTTCGGATGCAGGAACGATTTTTTCTCACACTCAGAATAGCCATCAGAATCATACTGCCACTTGGCAACAATCTATATTTCATCAGGCATCTGAACCCGTGAACCACATAGACAAGCATTTAGACAACATTGAATTTCATACAGATTTTCCTGAATCTCAAAGGGCAAAACAGTCTGAGAGCTTAGATTCCATCCCAAGGCAGAAAGTAATTAATCTGCCACCAAACATGTTTTCTGCTGTTCACATTGGAAACCCCACTGCTTCATTCCCCACCACTCAGCCTAGTGCTCCTGAAACCAGCAGTACTACTCTTACTCCTCTGCCTGCAAGTACGGCCCGGTTGGAATTTCATACAACCTCTCTGCATCCTGGTGCTGCTGAACCTACAATCACCACCACCACAGCCACTGGAGCTAAACCTGGTGTCCCTGTCACCAGCATCGCTGCTACTCGTGTTCCTCTTTCCAGTCCCACAACTTCTACAACCACAACTTCCAGATCTGCTACTGCTCCATCAGGGCTAAGGACTCCAACCACGTCTTCTGAGCCAGCAGCTGTCTCTTCCAATGATACCAGCCATGTAACCCTCTCCTCTTTTTCAGGTTTCATTCTCTCTACTAGTGATTCCCCCATATCTTCCCAAAATGACCTTCAGGGTTATGACCCATCTGACTCAGAAAGCTACCTGTCAGAGGGTGTTCTGAGAGGGAAAGGTGTTGTTCAGCTGGGGGAGAAAAGCAGCCTTCTAGCAGCTTTGCTTTTTGGGGTGATGTTCTTGTTGCTGGTTATTGCACTGACAGGGAAGAAAATACATGAATCTCTTCAGAAGAGGCATTATACCAGGCTGGATTACTTGATCAATGGAATGTATTCTGATGTCTGATGGGGAGAGGGAATAAAATTTTGAGGAGCATGTAACTTTTGAGAGGGCAACTCTGAAATGGAACAGTAGATAACTGAAATCTCAGAAGAGGATGGATTCCTTTTTTCACCTCTAATGGCAAAGCAGAAGGCAGGATATGGGTTTGGTGGGGGAAAGAAATGCAGTTTCTACACTGAACTATAATGTCTATCATTTTTTATTTATACTAAATCCTAAGAATAAACACTCAAATCCAAGTTAAGCTACGAAGGTCTTATATTTAAGGAGAAAAAGCATTTCATGAGCCTAATCTGTACTGTGACAAGATTAGTGAAATAGAAGTACACCTAATAAATTGAGTACTTGTGCAGCAGGTAGGTGTTTTCAGTGCTATTTGCACCAAATGCCATAGTGTTACATGATTGCCTGGCAATCCTATTTACTCTATTTGTAGTTTTAAAGGAATACTTAGTAATAGAGCTCTGCATTGAAATGGTTTTAGGTACAAACAGTAAAAATTATATTACATATAACATAGCTTAATTTTCCTTTTCTACATATAATTTATAGTTATATACATATCTTCAAAGTTCTTTTTCTGCATACATCATGAGCTGTCCTTAAAACCACATACTAAAAATCTGAATTGGCCTTTTCCAAAGAGTGGAATTTGCCCTTTTCAAACTTGGATTTGTGCAATGTGTATCAGAGAGAAAGTTATCTTCCGAAAGTAAAGCAAGCTACCGTCAAGGTCTTTTGTGACAAACTGCATCACCAAGTGACTTGGCATATGCACGACAGAGAATTTGTTCTAATACACCTAAATCCCTGACCGCTGAGACTCAACATCTCAGGAAGGGGGAGAAACCTGTGAGTGGGCTTAGCAAGGACAACAGCTGTATTATTGGCAGAAGACACACAGAAAGGTGTGGACTCCCTTTGGTGAACATCTACCAAGAGGTAAAAAAGTTTTAGAGAAAAATGGTGGCTATGTTGTTGGAGGGTGCACATCTCAAAGAGGTTTCCTGCAGTCAGCAGGAACAGATGGACAAGGCTGCATTATCTTCATGCTTCTGGCATTCACCTGCTTCCCTCGTTAGTGGCTCTCGAAAGGACCGTGTGTGTCAGTGCTGGACTTGCTGTCCCTCCTGAACACACAGAGCTCTTGCTGGCTCTCAAAGCACACCCGCTTCACTTCTAGGGTCCCCTTCATGTGACTGGTAATAAGTATAGCAACTTATTAACAGTTGGTCTTGATGATCTTCCAAGTTTTTTCCCAACCTAAACAATTCTGTGATTATCTGTGTTTCCCTGACTGCAACAGTGAGAGGGCCTGTGAGCATCTACTACTTGCTCCACAACTTCCAGTTCATATTATTTTTATTTCCCTTTGCATGCACTCAGTCTAAACCTGTTTTTAGAATGAAAGGCTAGATTTCAAAGTATCCATGTCAGGCAGCATAATCAACAACAAACATCACGGTAGAGAAGGAAGGATGCCTCCTGAGTGCAAGGAAACAATTCTATTACAAAATATGAAATGTGACTCACATCCAAGAGATTGTTAGATCTGTCAAGCTTAGTGTGGTGGGAAGCAGGCGTGATCCAAAAATGGCCTCAAGGCAAGTTTTCTGAAAGCTCTAAGAAAATTCCCTGAAAATTCCATTATTCAGAGATCAAAGAAATGTCAAGAAGTTGAATTCTTACTATGGGGGGTGCTGCACATTGCTTTATAGGTACAAGTCCAGCTGTTCTGGATAACTTCTTAAAGGTGAACAAAATTGCAAAAGAAAAGTATCTCAAATTCATCAGCTTGTTTGTTGACTGCACTTTATTTAACCTCAGTGTTTGGGTTTTTTTAATAGACATTTTCAGAGGTTTCTGGTCAAGGAACATGATAAGAGGAAACAACATTTTTAGGAAATGAGTTCACAGACTGATAAGTACTAGGCCTAGCTGTAAAAATGCAGATGCAGATCTTAGGTTGACCATAATTTACTCTCATAAGAACTAAAACTTCATGAGTAGCTTTATATGTTGCAGGTGAGCTCACAGCAGCTTGTTGCAGGAGAAGTGCTGAGAACAACCCCTGAATCCTCACTGTGCATTTCTGCTGTAATTTGTTGGAGGGAAAGATGGTTGCTGTTAATTGATAAGTTACAGTACAGTAGCAAAATGTTCAACAGAAGACAAGCAGATACATCTCAAGGTTGTTCAGAGCACTGGGCATGTATTTAGCTGGAGAGGGGCATGTTACAAGTGATAGAACAAGGGGGAATGGCTTTAAAAATGACAGAGGGTAGGTTTAAATTGGATGTTAGGAAAAAATTCTTCCTGAGGGTGGTGAGGCACTGGAGAAGATTACCCAGAGAAGCTGTGGTTGCCCCATCCCTGGAAGGGTTCAAGGCCAGGTTGGATGGGACTGAGCAACCTGGGCTAGTGGAAAGTGTCCCAGTCCATGGCAGGGGAATTGAAACAAGATGAGCTTTAAGGTCCCTTACAGCCCAAACCACTCTATGATTCTACAGTTTGACTAATATCATTAAAACATTGCCCTCCAACCCAAACAGCAATGCATGTCAAGCACAGTGAAAGGCAGAACAGTGCACAAGTACCATAACTAATTTGGTGAGTGAGTGGCCTTTCACAATACTTGAGTAAAAGAACTTTACATGAAAAACCTTTTTTTATGCTTGAGCAAAGACAATAAGGTATTAGGCAGGTGTACTGAAACACTTAAACCTTTTTTTTTTTTTTTTTTAGCCATCCACTGGTTGTGTCAGATTAAGAACAAATTGGGAATTGTTAGGTGACCAGTTTGGATCTTTCTGGAGGGGCCTTTACAAGCTGTGTTTGAACACTAGAGGGCAACAATAATTTATTAAATAGAATTGACATGTTCTGAGGATGACAATTTAAAAAAGTTTTAATTAGTTCATTTTGTAACTTTCCAAACAGCAGATATTTCATTGCAAAAATATTTTATAAGAAAGCTTTTTGTTTTAGTGGAAGGTTCTGGGGTGGAGGATTATATACACACGCTTTTGAAACATCTTACCATATCATACAGTATAGAAGACAACAAAACTAAGCATATTATCTTCTCTATTTTAATAACGTTAAATCAGATTGCATTATTAGTCATGTATTGGCATTTCCAGTAAACAGAGAAGGAGAGAGAGATTTCCCATCATCCTTTCGATTATGATACTTTATTATGCATTTTTTGAGCTTACTTATTTGTTTGGATAATGCTCTTGTATTATGAATCAGAAAGGAGTGAGACAAAGTAACTGTAAAAAAAATCCATCCAGTTTGTTATGCTTTTCAACATTAAAACTTCTGTGCTCTCTTCTATTTTTCCATTGTCATCTCCTGTGGTCTTAACTGTGCACCACATATGGAACTGGATCAGTAATCATCACAATATGATGACAACCCACACACTGGGGTTATGTTATGCCATGAGGCTAAAAGCTGATTGACTTTTACTAACTGGAGATTGTAATAACTGCTGTAGCTGCTAGTTTTTATGTTGTTGCTTTACAGTGCTGAGCAAACATAAGGTGTGTAAATATAGACTGTCGTGAAGGAGTCTGTTTTGTGGTATCATACGGTAAGGCAAATAGAAAGCCTAAGTTTTATAACCACTGAAAACAATCATAAAGAAACAAATTGCAGATCTATTTGAGATGGATGAGAAGGGTGCAAAGTCCTTACCTCCAAGGGCTGCAAACTCAGAATCACGTGTGCTGCTCTTCAAATATTTCTTCAGTTTAATTCTGATAGGAGTAAGAAATGCTTATACTCAGGATTACTTCAAGTAAATTACTAACCAACTAACAAAAAACAGCAAACAAACAAAGAAGAAGAAAAAAAAAACGCCCAAAAAAGAATTACATGAGAAAGCGGTTTAAAACTGGATGTTTTTTCCTTCTTGCAAAACCATCTTAGTGGATTTGAATCTGACAATACTGCTTTGATCCTACCATCCCACACTCCATGCTGATAAAAACATAGAGCTTTAAGTGTCAGTACTGCAGTCAACAGTTCCCATGCAGTATCCCATCATGTAGAGAGCTCTGCTTTTGCATACTTTTTTCTGTATGTTCTGAAATGGGCCTAGACTGCTGGACTGTCTCTGTGCATTACTTGCTCTCTCATAATATGTGATGATGATGATGACGTAGGTAATATACTTCTCTACCTCCCTGTTCACTGATAGTTATGGGATAGCTGCATCTCTTCATCCTTTAAAAGTCTTTCATATCCCTTCAGGAGTGTACATGCTGTACCATATGCTTTACTTGCCTCTTGAAAGGTTGGGATATATTGAACATTTTTCTTCATCTTCCAAAAACCTACATTCACTCTTCGCTTTTTTCATCTAGGTCTATACACTTCTTAAGGATATCAAAGTGAAAAGTATAATATTGCTGCTCTTTGTCTCCTTTCTGTTTGGTAGATACTAGAAACAATAAATAGAAGTATTTTTAAGTTTCAGTACAGCTATGCTGAATCAGTGTTTCCTGTATATTGCCTCACTTAATGAAAAAAGTTGTGCATTAGCTTCTGTTCTGTTACTCCTCTCCTTCCAGCCTACAAAATGTCATTGTCTCAAATGGCAAGAGTTTAGATATGCCGTGTTCAAGATGTTCTGATCCCTCTTTTTGGCTTGCTATGTTTTTAATAGAAAATTGAAATAGAAAATTGAAAAATCCGTCATACCAATAACACCCAGGAATAGTAATTGGATAATTTGTGCTCTCTCTATCTTCTCAAAGAAATTTAACAAGCAGTTAACATCCGGAACAACTGGCTAAACATAAGTATGTTTTGAGACATTTGCTGATTTGAGCAGTCACTCTGAAGACTACAAAGGTGTTTCATGAAAATGCCAGAATGGTAAGGATGGCTGTATAAGGTATAATAATCACTTATAAGACACTTTGGTACCACCTACATCAGAGAAGCCGCTGAGTTCTGGCTGGAAGTTCAAAAGTCACCGAGAAGAGCACCAGGTTTTCTCTGTTCTTCCACTTACATTGACGAACTGATGTGAGCAGTGCAGCTTAAACTTTGACACTGTGACTTTTGCAACAGTTCTCAACAACACCTAGACTGAAAATTTGCACAGAGTTCAAACATATATTCATGTGCAGGGAAGATGCTCATTACAACACAGACTTCCTAAAGGCTTGCCTGCTGTTTAGTTAGTTTCTGAGTAAGTTTTTCCGTTAGCTTTTTTGAAAGAGCCTTTTTTCCCTACCCCTAAACCCAAGTTTCTACTGAAATCCTTCTGTGTTAGGATTTGGATCCTCCAAGTAAGTTTTTTGATATTCTAAGTAAGGATCCAAGTTAGTGTGTGAATGAGATGGTTCCTTTAGTTAAGTAGTTGTGCATTCCCTGTCTTTGTCCGTGTAGCTCCCATCAGTATCAGTGAGAGGTTTTCCAGCAGACATTTATGACTATAAGTCAAGTCCTCCCACTTTTTGGCTCATTAACTGTTCAAAACAATTGCCTTACAGGATTACAGAACTTCTCAGCCCAGAGGTAAAATTTATGAAAGAATCTGAAGATCATTTTCCTGGCTGCTTCTGCTATTTAACTGTGACAATCTTGTCCTTGTTTTGTTTTAGGGCATGAAACAAGGAGTTCAAATGTTTTTCCACCATATGATAACTCGGGCAGTACTTCTGGAAAGACTCCAGATCTGGCACATACTATATGTTGTCTTTACAGAGCACTCTGGTGTAGAAAGTACAAAAAATTTGTTTGTGAGATATAGTTTTAAACCCGTGAGAACAGTTCATACTATGCTTCTCGCTACTAAACATGATACACATGTGGCTGTCCTACACTGACAAATGCATAAAGCAAAGGCACACTCCATTCAAGTGAACATTATAAAGGATGGTAGAGTTTGAAAACCGATAGGCCTGAATACTGAAGTCTATCCACATGCTATGCCTAGCAGAGAGTATGTAAACTTTTCCAGAAATATGTTGGAGACTCCATCTCAAAGGTGAGCTTGAGGGTAGTTCAAGTACCATGATGTTTTTGCAGCTACCAAAAATGGGTATCACTGCTGACAGCAGCCATCTACAATGAATGCCCCATCAACTGGTAATGACAGTGATTTCAGGAGCATCAACAGTAGCAAAAACAGCCGTCTGAAAAGTGTCTCTGTGCTACAAGCACAAGTGACAGTGCAGCTCACTTCCTCATGTCTGGAGCATCTCCTGACTTTCTAAATCATCAGGCATTGGGAACACAGAAGAAAGTTATCCTGGGCAGCAAACCAGATGGAATTAAAGTGGGCAGATACAGCAGTTGTGCTCCATGACCTTGCACAACTGCAAGTCACCATACAAAAGAGATGTATGCTATTTGTGGGAGTCTGTAGCTCTCAAATAGAATGTAAATAGATTGATTTCTCTTCATGTGATAATGAGACATTAATCAGCTTATCAATGCATGGTAAATTTCAGTTTCAGAAAAAACAATATTTGTTTTTAAAAAGTAATAATAAAAAAGTTAAATGTTTAAAACTTCCAAATCTAGCTTTTCAGTGCCACCAATTCAGCTAGATATGGACTGTTAAGTAACTCTAATCAAACAGCTGTAACAATCACCAAAAAAATAGCTGCCATAGGACAAGTGACCTTCTCCCTGAAATAAATCAACATCTTAATCTAGTCTATCTCATATATGCATGTGAAAATACTTGCTTAAACTGGCATTCATTGACTTCCTAACAATCTTTATACACAGACTGAGAGTTTTGCAGATGCAGAATTGCCTTGATTTTTCTGACCACTGTTTGAGCATATTGTTTGGACACTGAAAAGAATCTTATGTGAATAAGTGGAGGTTTCTGTCCCTGTGATTCTGAGGGCAAAACCTGACATCAGTTAAATTCCTTTTAAAAATGTAGTTTCTATCTCTTTAGAGATAGTTTAACGTCAAAATGCCAAAAGCACAGGGAAATTTAACTTTCCCAAGTCATAGCTACACTCTGAAGGAGAGAATTAGTACTGACAGTTTCTTTGAATTTTCTTTTTTTGTTTTTGCTGTATCTAAGTGTAGGAAGGCAAATGAACATTGAAGGGTTGTTTTGTTGTTTTTTTTTTTGTAATCATCATCATCATAAGGATAGCAATGAAAACCCATTCCTATTTGTCTCCATATTACTTTTTTCCAGTAAAAGTAAAAATTTTCATAATATAAGCATTTCCACTGCATGTGATAGAGATATTGTAATATTCTGCTGCCCTCTAGCCCACTATGTGAGTTACCTGTTGCAGCATGTGAGGTCTGAAATGATTTAGACTTCTTGCCTTTGTACATCCATGCTGCTACTGAGCTGTTATTTGACAGTTATTTTTAGATTCAGAATTCTACCCGAGCAAAGTTCATTTCCAATATGAAATCACATCGTGTGTACTCACATAGTCTCTGGTGCAAAGAACTTCTAAAACAAAATCTGTCAAACTGTTCTTAGAAAAGGACACGAGCATTTTTCAGTAAAAGGAGCATCAATGTTATTTGCCTCATTGATAGCACATTAGTGTACAATGATTTTTGGTTTACTTAGTAGTTTCATTATCACATTAGCATGTATTTTATATTGGGCAATGGATGAAAATCATAAATTGTGTCACTTGTTCGATCTTCAGTCCAAGTCACTCACACTGATGTTAAATCTGTTAGATTAGCTATAAGCAAAGAAAGTGCTAGAATTCCACTAGAGGGTATTGAGAAGGTATTTAATAGCATTACACTTCATTTGAAGGAATCCAAATAATTCAAATATTTTTATAGGGCCATAAAATTATTAGGACTTTATGAAGCATTCTGGTTGGTTCTCTAAGTTGTTCGGTGTTAGATTTTTTGCTAACTGTTTTAACATTTCACATTTCAATAACTCATATATGAATGAAACTAAATTTGAAGACATCAGAAGTGTATGACAGTTGCTGCTTGTGAACTGGTGTTTCTCACATTCCTGGGACTGTAGAATCACAGAGTATTCTGAACTGGGACTCACAAGGATCATTGATTCCAAATGTTTACTCCACACAGGGCAAGCTTAACAATAAAATATGTGTTTAAGAGCATTGTCCAAACACTTCTTGAACACTTGCCTCTTTACTTTATATTGTCTTTTGTTTACTAGGAATCATGTTCCTAACATACAGTGACATTCATTTGGCTCCTTTTTCTGATAAGCAGCTGTACATGGAACACTACTCCAGAGCCAATTTTTCATAATTACTATTAATGTTATTTTATTTTTATCAAAGATTCAGTAGAGGTTAAAAGTTACATCAGTTCTTTGATTCAGCATAAACCATCTGTCAGCATTGGAAGAGAGTGATTTTATGTTTTCCATGTTCACTTCTGCTCTGGCCTACAGTCATAATGATGCAAGTCTGAAGGATCTCTCAGGAGTGCTAGACTGGGTATCTTTTTGAAAGAGAAATTTTCTCCATGGGGCATCCATTGTGAAAAAAAGAGTTGACTGTGAATCAGAATCAGAGAATCATTAAGGTTGGAAAACACCTCTAAGATCATCAAGTCCAGCTGTTAACCTAACACTGCTGGGTCCACTGCTAAATCATGTCTCCAAGTGCCATATCTGCACGTTTTGAACACTTCCAGGGGCAGTGATTCCACCACTTCCATGGGCATTCTGTTCCAGTGCTTGATAACCCTTTCAGTGAAGAAATTTTTTCGAATACCCAATCTAAACCTGCCCTGGTGCAACTTGAGGCTATTTCCTCTTGCCCTGTCAGATACTAGTGTGCCCTTTGCTCCACCAAAGCATGGCAAGCTGTGGATGGTGATCTTAGTATTGCCTGAAGTCTCAGGTGTGTGAGCACAGGAAAGATTCCTTGTTAATCTTCATGGAGATTAAGTATAATTCCCTTGTCTTGAAGAATTTCCAATTTGATAGTTACTTTCTGCCCACCTAAATTTTTCATGCAGCTCTAGCTAGAAGTTGTGCTGCTTTTGCCTTGAACTGTCCTACTGCTACCATCCACTGTTGAGCTGTTGCTGTGCTATCCATAGGAGGAAACATTTGCAGCAATATTCTAATGAGGAGAAATAGAGATTATTCCATTCCAGCAGAGGACAGGTTTATTTTTAAACATCTCCAGTCCTTCATGTGATACAGATCAGTTAATTCATAAATCAGTAGCTTACAGAATATTATTTAAAGGTTTCAGATAAAAGATACTGTGGAACTCTGGGGTTAACTGTTTTTAAATCTGGAGGGTTATAAATGTAGTCTTTCAACTGTTCTTTCAGCTTGTGTAGAAAGACAGACTGCTCTCTTTGTTGGCAAAAACCTGGCAAAGATAGCAAGCATAAATAGGCAGCAAGTGGTTAAAAATAGTATACATTTTGTCTGTGGTTCTCCTCAGTGATAAATAAGCAACTCAGTTATACAATGCAGCAAATATATGGAAAAGGGTAAAAGATCACTTGCAGTGACTGGTGTCAGCTGATTTCCTCTGTTGTACTTAGTTGAGTTCTTTCCTTAAGGATATGTCCTCAGATATCTTTAAGGCATAAAGTCATCTGGGCATCTTCCCTTTAAGCAAGTAGCATTATGGCAGAATTCATGCATACTTAATTGCAGAATTAATTGCATAATTAATGCAGAATTTATCAGCATTAAAGGGATATTGCCAGATTGGTTTAGACTATCTCATCCATGTTGCGTAGGAGTTGTATGATGTTGTAACAATCAGAACAAACATTTAAAGTTTCCCTTTTTATGTGCTTCTGAAAACTTGGAAGGGTTGGCCATGGTATTTTATCTAGATGGCACTTCCATTACAAGGAGTTGAGCTTCATTGCTGTTTCCCCTTTACATCTACTTTTATTTATCTGCAAGTAAAGAGACCTATTAAACTTTTCGATGAGTTGATAAAAGAGTTATATGCAGGAGGAAGATCAAGCATGTATATTTTCATTTCAAATTTCATACTGGAAATAGTCTGAATATAGATTAAATGCACAATTTCACAAATTGGTAATATAAAAATAATATTTTCCCTATTCTGTTGGTATAAGATGACCTTTATTTTCCTCTTTAATGTCAATAAAAAGGAACTGACCTGTAATACAGTTATCTCCACCACTCTTTTGATTTATACAAGGTCCACCTCCAATTCTGGAATAGCTCAAAATTACAAAAGTAGCTTAAGAGTGCCTCAGCCCTTCTCCCTATTCTCTGCTTGCTGTGTGAATTCTTGCATTCTGTCTGCCAAGAGGAGAAAGGGACAGAGGTGCTTAGCCACATCTCACCTGCCATTGATATATGCCATTTACAGTTACTCTACCCAGGTCTGGTTGAAACACAGAAAAAACATTTTCCCCTGAACATTTTGTGTGTTACTACTTCTAGATACCAAGAATGCTTTTATGGGGTCAACCTGTCCAGTCTGCACACTGTGGTATTTTTGACAACCTGTTGTGGTACATTTGTATGTCTGGGATTCGTTTTTGTGGTTTTTTCTCTCCCTTTCTCATCTTCTTCACCAAATCCTACAGCCACAGTAGCCTCTTTGCTTAACAGAGCTCTGTGGTTGTTGATTAGAAAGTCAGGAACTAACTACAAGTGTGAACAAAACTGCTGGAAAAAGCTAACTATGATATTTAATATTCCTGGTTTTCTATGAATAACAGATGTCTAGAGATATGCACACATTAGGAATCCTAGAATCATTTAGGTTGGAAGAGACCTTTAAGTTCATCAAGCCTAACCTTCAGTCTAACACTGCCATGTTCACCTCTAAACCATGTCCCTAAGCACCACATCCACAGTTTTTTTAAATACCTCCACGTATGTTGACTTAACCACTTTCATGGGCAGCCTGTTTCGATTCTTGGCAACCCTTTCTGTGAAGAAATTTTTGTTAATGTCCAATTTAAACTTCTCCCTGGCACTACTTGAAGACATTTCCTTTTGTCCTATTGCTTGTTACCTGGGAAAAGAGACCAACATCCACCTGTCTACGGCTGCCTTTCAGGTAGTTGTAAAGAGCCAGAAGGTCCTGCCTGAAACTCCTTTTCTCCAGGCTGAGCACTCCCAGCTCCCTCAGCTCCCTCACAGGACCTTGTCCTCCAGACATCTTCATTCCTCATGTAAAGGAAGGCCTGCTGCTGTTCTAAAGCAAGAGCTGCTGCTCAGAAGGCAGCCTTTGGGGTGCTGGCCCTGAGGAAGTCCCCATGCCCAGGAGGCCCAGAGGCTGCCCCTGCAATGGCCATGCAATGGGCACAGCTGAAAACACCTGGAAATGGTGGTCAGATGATGTTACTGATGAGGTTATTCAGCAGCAAAGGAACTTTTTTTTCTTTTAAATTAAGGAAACTATGAAAAACAATCATAGAATCATAGAATCAGCTGGGTTGGAAGGGACCTCTGAGACCATCAAGTCCAACCCTTGATCCACTACCGCTGCGGTTGCTAGACCATGGCACTAAGTGCCACATCCAGTCTCTTCTTAAAAACCTCCAGGGACGGAGAATCCACCACTTCCCTGGGCAGCCCATTCCAACGTCCTTTAGCACATCCTCGGCAATTAATTGTTCTGCAAAACTGGTGCAATGAATGCAGAAACCTGCCAGACTGTTTGTTCAACAGAGTTAAAGAATCTCAGCAGTTTGATGCCAGCTGTGTGTGATGTGTCCAGATGTAGATCTGATGGATCAGCAGGCAGAGTGAGGCTAGAGACAAACTGCCTTGCCAGAGTGGCCCCTCTCCAGAGGGCTGTTGGGAAAAAGACCATCTGTCATAAGGAACAACTTCAAACCATCTCTAATATATCAGCTAAACCTGTGTTTTGAATCACACTTGAAAATGAAGCAGTAGCCAGAGTATTTAAAGACCATGCTTTCCTCTTTGCAAAGGGCCTTGCAAAGCAAAGGGGTGCTGAAATAGCACATCCTGAAATAATTAGCTCTAGCTGTCCTAATTGCATCACCATTTAGTGCTGTATCTAGTAACAATCCAGACTGAAGTCGTACATTCCCTGATAATTGCACTGACTGCCACATCTAAAAAGACGGGTCATGCTTTTTAGATAATATAGATGGATTTTTTTTTTTTTGGAAGTGTGGGTGTAACTTGGCTGTCTTCCTGCTTTAACTTTTCTTCCCATTTCTTTTTCTATCTTTTCTTTTCTTTTCTTTTCTTTTCTTTTCTTTTCTTTTCTTTTC